>NC_140947.1:154252792-154310292 GCF_014529385.1 Adiantum capillus-veneris
GATTACACGAGCAGTTGATGTAGAGACCTCTAGCCACTAGTTCGTTTTCTCTTGTTTGGGTACTCATCTTGCAGAATGTTAGTAAAGTGTAGGTTTCTTTGGTTGCTAACCTTCATACTTTACAAGCTAATTCTATTGATACTTCCTAGCCACGAACTATTTCGATATAGCTTGATGACCTGTCTTACAAAAGTGATGGTTGTTCATCTAGCTGGATTTATGATGCTTTTGCAAGCTCATAGTATATTAGCTACTTGCCGCCTGCCGTACGCCTATATTTTGAGTACTTACTTGGTAGTATGATATTCCAAAAATGGTAATAGTGAGTTGATGTTGTATAGATTGGAACTCTAGAAACTGAGGAGAAGGCGCCGACAAATAAAACTCGGCCATTTATTTTTGCAGAAGTGTTGTAGCTATTTTTCCAATAATCCCATGTGGCTCCGTTGTACAAAGCTAGTGAGAACCTACCCTAAGAAGATTCATGCAATACGTACCCATGAACTCAAGTGTAAAGAGGGGCCTCTAATCTTTGGCACCAACTTAGTCAGTAAAGAAATTAAATATCAACTCCACAAGAGGTATCGTGGAGTTTGGGGGCTACCACTTTAGGCCATTCTCTTGCAAGATTATTTTGCTCTTCTCTTATGCTATGCTATGTGTAGTAATTGTGTCTACATCTTTCTCTCTTACATGCTATCACCATCAGAGCTTCTTGCGTGTGTGTGTGTGTGTGTGGTGTTCTCTTGTCTACTTGTGTTTGTCCTTAATGAAGGGAGAAATGGTGAGAGGTCTGATGGGTGTGTGTGTGTGTGTGTGTGTGTGTGTGTGAGGAAGTTTGAAAATTTCTGGCACCCATTCTATCGTTCTCCCAACAAAAAGGGCTCTCATACAAATTTTCCACTATCTATTTACTAGTTTTTTTACTAACAAGTAGGTATGGTATGCAAGTTTGGGGGATGGAAACCATGTTGGTGAGTGACTATATTCCTCGTTTAAGGTATTTGGGAGCTGTACTTGCAATCTTATTACTTCTTGACTTGAAACCTGGTCCCTCCTTTTGGAATCTCGGATTTGTGTCAATCTTGCTAAGGGCTTCTAGTAATTGAAATACTTGTTGTCTAACCTATTGGGCAATAAGTAAAATATGGACGCTTACTTCTTGGTCATAATTTAGATTACTAAGTACAGGACTTCGCCTTCTTCATAATGGCTTGTTTACTACTCTTGTCTCTGAGTAAGAATGGTGTGGATACTCTTAAGAGTACTAGCTATGATAAATTTATGGTATGATAAGGCTTATTTGATAGCTTGTTGATTTGACTCATGCTATTTGATTCCATTAACTTTTTCCTGGTAATAAAGGAGAACCAACTACCTCTAGGATTGGACCATGTAGCCTTCCCAAAGATAATACTGGTTGGAACTGGTTTGGCAGTGGTCTGCTATGTTTTTCTAAGGTGGTGCTGACATAGGGGTTGCTTACAGGTACCTACAAGGATAAGTCTGATTAGCTAAGCCTTGAAAAAAATCTGACTGGTTCATATACCTTTTTCCTCACAGGTATGGGTCATATACATGGAATATCTCAAACAAGGGTTTTATTATTACATAAAGGAGAACATAGAAAGGATTGTAGATATTATTGTAGAGCTGCTTGCTATTTTCCTTTTGTTGGATAATAAAGAGGTTTATTCAGAACTGTGTTGTATGAATCTGATGGATTACTGAATGAAACAGGTTTTTTTGAGTATGATATTTTGAGTTCAGAGAACTCGATTTTTGTCTACCAGGGTTAATGATGAACAGGGCATTTTGAACTGATCGTTGTGCTTCTTACTTGACTTCAAAACCTAGTACCCCTCTTTGGAATCTGGGAGTTGTGTCAGGCTTGCTAATAATTTCTGGTAATAGAAATACTGGCTACCTAATCTACTCGGCAACTTTATGACAAATGAAATTTTGTACAAAAGTGTCAATTCTCCTTCACCTGTTGAGTTTTTTTATGTTACACGTATGAGTAATAGACAGCAACACGTGCGCGCACATACACACACAGAAGCGAAAACCTTAAACAAAAAGCAGTTATAGGTGCATACCTGCTTGGTAGGCCTGGAAACATTGTACTACCTCCACTCAAAACTATGTGTTGGTATAACTGCAAAGGCAATAATCACACCCCTATGACCTTTCAATGTTTGGTGTTGACAAATGGTTCTAGTTAGACATTCGAAGTCTATGAGTCCTCTCAAGTTCTGGTGTTAAAAAATGAGTGTAGAGAAACACCTTCAAAGCCTAGGATCACTTTCAAAACAAGAAAAACCATTCGTCAAGATCCTTACAGGCATTCGATTGTCAATATCCATTTCTTGAACGCATCGAAAGGCCATCTCAGCTAGTCCTTCACCTTCAATGTCAAGCAGGTCCTGTTGAACATAGTCATGTTAATAAAGATAATGTGAAGACACTCAAAAGATTTAAAACCTTACAAACTATTTCTTCTCTCTCTCCCTCTTGAATAACAAGTCTCGAGTTCAACTCTCCTCGTCAGATAGATCTTTAAGGTCTCTTGGGATAGTTTCCTACGACGTTAAAATACTCTTCTTCTTCTTCTTCTTCTTCTTCTTCTTCTCTCTCTCTCTCTCTCTCTCTCTCTCTCTCTCTCTCTCTCTCTCTCTCTCTCTCTCTCTCTCTCTCTCTCTGCTTCTGAGAATTTGCGCGCCACCTGCCTGCTGCGGACCCGCGCGCCACCTGGGCTGCACCCTGTTGCCTGCGCCACAGCAGCGCAAGTCTCTCTCAGCTGAACTGCGCCCTCCCCCCCCCCCCTGTTGTGACAGTGCGTCGCCCCCCCACCACACGGGCTTACTCGTGGCTGGACTGCGCCCCACCCGCCCCAAGCCCGCAGGTGCATTATAGTGCAGATAGCGGGCAGTCACACCTGCAAATTTTTCGGACCTGCAAAATTTTTCAGACCTGCAGAAATACAGAATTTACATTTTCGCATTTTCAGATTTCTCACGAGTTGCAGACCTGCAGGGAAAGTTCAGAATTTCAGAATTACATAATTTTCAGCATTGACAGAAAATTGCAGAAAATTGCAAAAATTGCAGAAAATAAAAAATGTATGATTGATATGGGGAACACACATGTATGCATCATGCGGGACAGGGATGTATGTGTGATGTGGACATAGTGGGTTGACTTGGCAGAAGTGCAGATTGTATTTTTGATGGACGTCATGGCTGCTTCGCCGGTATGTAAGCCCCATCCGAAGGCAACTTTTGTGCTTACAAACAAGCGGATTACACAAATGGAGAGGGAGATGAAAGACTGGAAAGCAGATATGGAGGGATGGTGGAAAGAGAAGGCCAACCTTCTTCAAATGTTTCTTAACGAAGGCGCGCAGTGGAAGAAAGAGAAAGAGGACCTGCACGCGGAGCTACAAGCACTTAAGGCGAACTCCAAAGCACTTAAAGAAGAGGTCTCAGCTCTCAAGCGAGAACTTGCCGATAGAGCGAGCAGTGGACTAGAGGAGGGGGAATTCCAGCCTTCGGTAGTAGAGGAAATCAAGGTCATCAAAGAGCAGGTACGGATGATCAAAGAGGAGGAGAAACAAAAGATGGTAAAGACGTCTTCGTGGATGCATGTGATCACGAAGACACAAAAGAAGGCACAATCATCAACATGACTCTAGAAGAAGAATAACGAAGGAAAACTAGAGCTTTGCATATAAGAGTAACCGGTCTAAAAGACCGAGATGATGTGGAAGGGGAAGTTGAAGAACTTCTCCGCATGATGGGTAGTGAGGCTACTCATACAAAGGCATGGAGGGTGGGGAAGAAGACACAAGGCAATGGGGAGACTTCAAAAGAGAGAGCTCTAATCATCCGTTTCCCATCCATGGAGGCAAAGAAGGACTTCTTGAAGAAGCGTCCTACACTAAAGAAAACGGGCATATTCCTTGGAGATGACCTCACTCTCACACAGCTTGCGCATATGAGAGAGGTTATGCCATAGATTCAAGCGGCAAGGGAGAAGGGAAAGACGGCCTTCTACAGAGATGGCCGGGTTGTGATTGTAGAGCGGCGCTCCACATGACGGTACGAGACCCGTGGGACCACCCTCAAAGTTGCCACGTGGAATTGTAATGGATCTATGCGACTTGATGTGGGCGCCTTTGAGGATAGTTTCAAGGGAAGAGACATCGTCTTCTACTCTCTCTGAGACACATCAGGCCCATGGGCAGTCTATGCCTCACATCAGTGGATATAGCTGGGAGGGAGCTGGATGTTGCAGAGACAGACCTATGCAGACTATCATAAGATGGATAACACACTGAGTATGGACGACACTTGATAGACATGGGGACTGCACATGGATTGGCCATCTTGAATGGCCTACAGAGATTTCCCGCCTCAGGGGGTTTTACATGCTTTCCACACAGACATGGAGCCAGCACAGTGGACTATGTCACGGCACAGCCGAGCCTCATCTCTAGTATCTAGGATCTCACGGTTGGACCCAGACCTGCTGGTGTGGCAGTGGATCATGCTCTTGTGTCAATGACCATCTCTTTTCAGTTTAGTGTAGCACACAGGCTACGGACAGCAGCCCCTACTCGCTACAGCTTCACGCGGGAGACAGACTCTGTATACATAGACGGGATCTACAGACAACTATGCACAGAGGAGCCAAGGCGACCTCTGGAGGAGCTTACTGCTATATTGACACAGACACTACATGATGCAGCAGTAGAGGCATTCCCACATACCCGGCCTGAGTAGAGACGCCGTTCGGGGAGCATGCCCCAGAACAGTTGGTATGATGAGGAATGTCAGGACACTAAAGCTAGACTTCAGAGGAAGGTGCTTTTGGGGGACATCACTCACAGATTGACTTCCGACGCCTAGTGTGGCGGAAGAAGAGGGCATTTTTGGCTCGGCTAGAGCAAGGTCTATATCAGTTGTTCTTGAGTCAGGACTCACGTGAGGCATGGCGCCTCTTTCAGGAGCACTCTCCCCCCCCCCGCCATCACTTCTACAGAAGACTGGGGCCAGTACGCATCATCTTTGTACACAGTTCCTCAGCAGCAGCCCCCCCTTCCGGACCCTCCCGATCCATGCCCACACACATGTGCTTTTTTCACCGCGGAGATGATGAGGAAGGCCATTGACAGGATGAGGACTGGGAGAGCATACGATCATGATGGTTTAGTGGCTGAGCATTTCACACATGCCAGAGATCTACTAGCAGAGCTTCTAGCAGTGATGTTTAACCGTGCCATGTGTGAGGGCTTGCCTGATACTTGGAGCCTATCTACTATTGTACCTATCTTCCAGTCGGGAGACCCTATGGAGCCTGGGAATTATCGCACTATCATGATTGGACACACATTGGCACGGTTGTACGGATCTATTCTTGAGCAGCAGCTGAGTAGATGGGCAGAGAGGGAGGGGATACGCGCAGCCGGGCAGGCAGGGTTCAGGAGGGGTTTTTCTACTCTTGACCATATCTTGACACTCAGAGCCATCATTGAGGAGGGTAGATCGTGTGGGAGACGGATCTATTGTAGCTTTGTGGATCTCCGCAAAGCATTTGACACAATGCCTAGAGCTAGATTGATGCGCAGATTAGAGCAGATGGGAGTACCCACAGAGCTCATTGGGGGGGTCATGGCATTATACAAGTCAGTAGTGGGGCAAGTACGCACCTCAGAGGGTCTATCCACACCGATTCACTCCACTATTGGGGTGAAGCAGGGCTGCCCGCTCTCTCCTACTCTATTTGGTATGTGTGGATGAGGTTTCTGAGTACATTGAGAGATGGTGATAGAGGTGCACAGCTGGCAGGGACATGGATTCCATTATTGTTATATGCTGATGATATTGTGTTGATCTCCGACTCTCCAGAGGGGATGCAACGTCACTTGGATGCTTTGAATAGGTTTGCTCAGGAAAGTGGTTTGTCCGTCAACCTTGGTAAAACCAAGGTCATGGTATTTAATACCACCCCACAGTGGATCAAGAGGTCACCACCAGCATTCACATACGGCCAGGAGACTGTGGAGTATACAGATGCGTACACTTACCTCGGAGTGGTTTTTAGTGGGCCAGCATTTTCATTGAGGAGGGCAGCAGAGACTAGACTGACCAGAGCCCATGCAGCAGTGGGTAGATTGGAAAGGATGTGTTCACAGGTTCAGTTTCAGGAGCCTAGGACAAAGCTCTAGCTCTTTGACACTCTGGTGGCTTCTGCATTGCTTTATGGAGCTGAGATCTGGGGACCTTCATTAGATCATCACGGGAGGACAGGCCGCAATGATGGATGGGGGGACATGGAGAAGCCTCTGGTCTCTATGATCTCGCGGCTCATTAGAGCCAAGGCCTCAGTACCACGTGCTATTGTTCGAGCAGAGCTAGCAACCCCCCCACTAGTGGTTGAGGGGCTCACCAGATCGGTCTCCTTCATACACCGCATGTGGGAACTTCCCAGAGACAGATATGCTCGCCTTGCACTTGAGTCCTCTCCACAATTAGCCATGCAGGGAGATACAGCATGCTGGTATGGGGAGATGACATCATGGTTTCAAGCGCATGGGTTGAGCATAGACAGATTGCCTCCCTTCCAGTACTCACTGGATGCACCCTCTCTGACTCTTACACAGTCCGAGATCACCAGGCTCATCTGCTAGGACTTGACTCAGCTAGACACCAGGAGGACATGGATACAGCCAGCACAGGAGCTGGGCACGAAGATGGCTTTCTACAGAGAGCATCTCCTCCAGCTTACGGTTGATGGATTTGTGACGAGGCCCAGATACATGGACACCCACTTGTCTCATGGGATACGATGTGCTATCGGCCAGATACGTACATCTTCACACCAGCTACGGATCGAGACTGGGAGATACAGCGGAGTACCAGCAGAGGCCAGGACATGCCCCGTGTGTGACATCGAGCCTGAGACAGAGTTGCACTACACATGCCACTGCCCCGTCTACTACGAGATACGAGGCCGCTTCCATTGCTTGTTCAGAGAGGGCTTTGGACCATTCTCTAGAGTCATGCAGTACGAGGATCAGAGATGCTTGGGTTTGCTACGCAGACACAGAGAGAGCCTGATGAGAGGAGAGGCTAGCCAGTCCCAGAACCAGATCACAGATTTCTTTAGAGCTGCCACTGGACACCCGGAGGAGTTACTACCACAGCAAAGCTGCCACTAGACACCCGAAGGAGTTACTACCACAATAGAGCTGCCACTGGACACCCGGAGGAGTTACTACCACAACAGAGCTCGTCGTCTCACACCAAAGGCACACTGATCAATCGAGCGACTGAGCTGGGAAGATCCAGACGCCCACGACTGCGGAGGACTACACAGCATTGGCGGAGGCTGCATCAGAGGATTCGGATCACTTTGGCTCGACATGCACGACGCCTGGTCAGACTACTGACCATGGAGGAGATTGATGAGATCCGCCAGCGACCGATGCAAGAGATCTAGCTATCCCAGCTAGCTGCTGTTCACACCTAGTAGTTTAGGATTCCATATATTTTATTGTGACATTTGTCATTTCATTTTTGTCATTGTTGTCATCTTGTTACTTTGACTCTGACTTTGTATCAGATCCACCACATTGTAACTTTCTGGTCTCATAGGTCACTTTGGCCTTTTGAAGACGTTAATATAACATTTCATTTCATTTCATTTCTCTTTCTCTCTCTCTCTCTCTCTCTCTCTCTCTCTCTCTCTCTCTCTCTCTCTCTCTCTCTCTCTCTCTCTCTCTCTCTCTCTCTCTCTCATTCATTCAACCACTATCGGCACTCTCATCGACTGAGCACTGGAGCTACGGACTCCGGAGATCCAGACGGCCACGATTAAGGAGAGGGGCTACACAGCATCGACGGAGACTACAGCAGAGGATTCGAGCCATACTCTCTCGATATCGAGAGTCCAGATGAGGATGGATTCTAGTAGTAGTATCTAGTTCTTTTGTACCCAGACATGGTATTAGATTCACCATTTTGTAACAGATTGGTCTCATAGGTCATTTTGGCCTTTTGAAGATGTTAATATAACATTTCATTTCTCTCTCTCCCCCCCCCCTTTGCTTCCATTGAGGGGAAACGCAAGATTACTGCCCTTTCTTTGACCGAGGATGTGCCTATATCTGCCTTCTTTTTCCCCACCCTCCTCCCTTTGGTATGTGTGAGTGTTGTCACTCCCATCATTGTCATAAGCTCCTTAACTTCCTCATCCACATTATCACGGTCTTTAATACCAGATATGTGAACATGCATGGACATAGATATGGGTGGCGAGACATGGAGAGGCCACTTATCTCCATGATCTACAAGATGATTGAGGCTAAGGCCTCCGTTCCCCATGCAATTATCCGAGCAGAGTTCGCTGCCCCACCTCTAGTGGTGGAGGCTCTTACGAGATCGGTGGCATTCATACATAGCTTATGGGAGCTCCCTTGCGATCGTTATGGTCGGCTGGCTCTGGAGTCTCCTCACGGCACTTGACAACACAGGAAGATATATCATGTTGGCAGCATCGTTTGAGCCACATGGTTTCTCTATGGACAGGCTCCCTCCCTTTCAATATTCTCTAGATGCACCTTCTATCTCTTTGACATGGAAGGAGGTCACTGGACTTATAAGACAAGACCTATTTTAGTTGGATACCTAGAGGACATGGAAACGGCCTATACAAGAGCTAGGCACGAAGATGACTACATACAAACAACATTTTCTCCAGCTCACAGAGGATGGTTTCTTATCTAGACCTGCCTACATGAACACTCACTTGTCCCACAACTTAAGATGTGCTATTGGACAGATTCAAACATCATCACATCAGTTGGAAATTGACATTGGCCAATTTCAAGGCATCTCAGTTGAGGCCATGCTGAGCCAGCTGTGTCAACGAGAACCAGACGTAACAAACTTGGACACCCCAAGTCAAGATTCTACTGCGACACAGTAGAGATTCACTTCCAGACAGTTCACAATTCACAATTAGGTTGACATGGCCCGCCGGCGTAGTTCCGATCCAAGAGGTATTGGCCCCAAGGACTGGCGCCCCTTTCGGTATTTCTTTTTGTATTAATCTGTGTTCAAAGTACAAGAGAGTGGGTAGGTGCTCACTCTCAGACTTTGTGTCCACATGCTCTGAGAAGTGAGGCCTTGCCTACTTATTTAAAGGTACAAGGGATGTCCAAAAGCAGAGCCCCAAAAGCACTTAAACTCAAAAGCTTTTACTCTCAAAAAGCAACTGTCCCAAAAGTTGCTATAATCAGCCAGTGTAATTTCAGGAAAATCCGTACACTGCCATGTCGACATGTCAATGTTTTCTGCGCCGCGAATTCCAGGCTGCCACGTCAGCATTCAATCAACACATATTCCGGCGTCCGTACAGCTGTCAGTCCGTACAGTCAGCCTTACAACGCAGTTCTGGGGTTCCTGCAGGATGCCACGTCATTAGTTTGTGACATACCCCCTCTTAAAAGAATTTTAATCGCCCTCGAGTACGCCTGCAAAGCAAACAGAGGCCATAAACTGTCTTAGTAGACATTGACTGTTAGTACTGACGCACTAGGTACAACGCATCTAGCACATGTACCAATCGACAGTCACATCACCGGACATCACATAACAAATCACATTCAAATTCATTCCAAATTTCAGACCATGATTAATCGGCAATGTACTTAGCAATCGCATCTAGATCCAGTCGGGACCTCACAGATGCCCGATTAACTAATCCATATTGCAATCATGTCTATAGAGATTTATGAGACCGAAATGTTGCAGTCATTTCGTCTTTCAGTTCCTACACTCAAACAAGTCAAGTACAAATCAATCAATATCATTTTCATTTTCGGGAATTCCAGTTCATAAAGTCATACAGTAGAATATTGTCAGCCCACAACATCCCTGAAACTCAAAGGGACATCAGTGATATATCAAAAATCGGGGTAATCTGCTGACAAAGGAGCGGAGTAACCCCCCTCTTGTGCATGCCCACTGCACTAGATTCACCCATGCTGAAATCGGGGTTCTATCGGAGTAGACTATGCTAAACCGAATGCTTCAAGGTAAAGTTCCACAATCTGAAGAGTGTCTGCTATGTCCTCCTCCTCCATCCACTTCGCATCCAATGCAGGATAGTTCTTGAATTTAACCAAGAACCGCCTAATCACTTCACCTTTAATCTTTCTATCTTTATGTGCCAATATTTGTTCTGGAATGAGTATCTACTCGCTTTCCTCCACTTTGGGTTGCTCATCTGGCTCCCCATCATCGGACACATCGCCTTTAAAAGGCTTCAATGGACTCACATGAAAAGCATTGTAAATCTTCCAAGTATCGGGCAACCTCAGTCTAAAGGAGACATCATTTATCTTTTCTTTTATCTGGAAAGGTCCATAGTATCTCACGCTAATCTTCGGGAAAAAAAAGCCGCTCCTTTCCTTTTCGTTTTCTTAGGCGTCCCTTCTCAAAACGTAAGAGCATCCAATCGTTCTCCTTTAATTTCAAATCGCGACAATGTCAATCTGCTGCCTTCTTATGTCTTTCTTGTAATTTCTGTAAAGCCTCCTGGACCTTGGCAAAAGCAGTGTCCAAGTCCCTCATGTACTGGTCGGCTTCAAAAATCTTATCCTGAGTCTGGGGAACGTTCTGATCTACCATGTGATTAGTGCTTCATGCTTACATGCTCACTATAGCAGGGCTGCCCTCTTGCCCCCTTCCTGTTTCTTTTCTATGCAGAGGCGATGAGCAAATTTCTGGCCTCAGAGAAGGTTGGTTTACGTGGCCTACAGTTACCAATTCGGGGAGAGGAGCTTTGGGATGCTAAGTTTGTTGATGATTCAAGCATGTTTTTGCAGGGTTGTCAGACCAATTTGCACGGGTATGAGCATGCTCTGGAGGTGTTTTGTTGTGCCTCGGGGAGAGCATTGATCAACTGGCGAAAGACAGTGGCTTTTTGGGTTGGTGATGCTCCCACACCTGATTGGATGCCTGCAGAGGGCTTTCGTTGAATCCCTCCAAGGACGCCCATTCGCTACTTGGGTTGCCAGGTTAGCTTGGACTTGTCACCACACCAGCAGATTGCTCCACTCCTCCTAGCCGTCAGTCTGATTCAGGAGGAAGCTGTTGCATTGGAGCTTGGCGCGTTGATCCTGACCTGGCAGATCTTGAGATTGGACATTGGCGGCTTTGGGCTCAGGAGAGTCGCCCTTGACCCTAGAGAGTGGTTTTGGCGGGACCCTTTTGCTTCACCTGGTCACCCAGGGATCCCTTTCTTCCAGTACACAGCACGACTGGGGTGCCACATACTGGCTGCTCGAAGAGAGGCCCACCTTGCTACAGCAGGTCACTGGCAGGAGGAGGGTCTGACAATTGAGTTCCTCAGACTTTTGGAAGTGCTTGTGGGACAAGAGACAACCGAGGAGAGTCACCATGTTCTAGTGGCTTGTCGCCCATCAAGCTACCGCACTGGGGAGTTGATTGATCTACAGTGGCCACCCAGCCGGTTGTGCCGCTTGTGACCACCCACTTGAGTCACGGAGGCATTATCTATAAGACTGTCCCATGCTGTAGCAGGTTTGGCTTCCGATTTTACGGCTGATGTCTGCCTTGTCGTCAGCTAGTCGGTACACTTGGGGTGTTGCTGCTTGGTCCACCCTCACGTCCTTAGCTAGCACGAGGGCCGGCCTACACTCTAGCCTGCCACAAAGCTTACGTCCCAGGAGTGGAGCAGTGATAGAGAGCTTTGTTGAGAGTTTATCCGCAGCCTGACTCTCTGGTTCATATGGAGAGCCCGTTGCTTCCGCATCTTTGAGGCCCGCCTTATCCCACCGATGGAGACTGTACGAGATATATGGCTGGAACTGATCCATACACTTCGAGGTCAATTCGAGAGGCTGCAAGGTAGCTCCGACTGTATGCAAGAGCGCCACGAGGTATTCCTACGGCTTTGGCGTCCAAGGCCTTTCTACACCATGGTCCATGGGGCTCCTAGATGGCACTACCGACCACTTGTGTGGTTGTTTTCTCCTCCCATATCTTGATTTAGCCGACATTGTACATATCTCACTTTTCATTGGGAGAGTCTTCCCTCATGCTGACGTAGCCCCCTCTTGTTGGGGCAATTTGTAGCCCGATGGGCAGTTTTATTAACTAATAGAAGGATCTTTTTCTTGGGGAAAAGAAAAACTAGATGGCATGTGAGAAGCTCATGCAAACAATCTTTCTAACACTCTATTGTTTAGTGCAAACAAGCCTTCTAACACTCTATTCTTTAGTGCAAACAGTCTTTCCTGGCCATTTACAAAAAGTATTTCCTTAGATGTCATATGACAGCTTCGGAACTCCTCTCATCGGCTCTACATAGCAAGAAGTAGATACACTTTGGTACCGCGAGATATGCTGTTGCATCATAGATGCCATGATGCAGCAGCCCATGAGAGAGTTCATGTGATGGTACTTAAAGTGGCAAATAGGCCACCATTTGATTCTACTGACTCATTTATTTGTTCACATTTTAGCATTCGTTACTTTAGTCTTTTGCATTTTCTATACTAGAAATTTGGGTCATATGATGATGATGTAATTTGACGGTCTCATGGCTCTTTTAGGCCTTTTTCAGACGTAAACATTCATTTCATTTCTAGTGAAATATATACACATCTATGCTTAGTAGAAATTGGCTGAACATACAGAAACAGAGATACTTACAGGATTAAAAAGAGCCTCTGGGGCTTGGAATCGCTCTCCACCAACCTTTATGACCCTCCCATCTGGAAGCTGCTCTTGTCATGAAAACATTTGTTAGCAAGAAATTATTGACTTACACCCTGTCTTAAGGTCAGAGAGTTTTTTATATGCTGACAGTGTACTGTTTGACAAGAATGGTTGTTTCCACTCCAAGTTGGTATTCTCGTTTATAATCATAGCTGCATTAAAACACCAAAATAAGCATTTTGATGATACTCACTGTTTCAAAGAAATAAGCATCATCCTTAAAAGTGCTCTCTCCAACCAACCTGACCTCACATAGCAGAGCTGTTCTTTTATCTCCCTCACAGTCTCAAAATCAGCTATTTGATTAAAAGCGTACCTGTAGATTAGACTCCGTGATCAGATCTCTAACTTATGACATTCCATTGATTAATTGTAACTTGTTAATAACTCTTGAAAGAAAACAAGCATTTTATGCTAGGTTGACTGGGATCACTTAATGCCAAGTTAAGCAAGACGATTTTCATCATACACACTACACTGATGACCCTTATCAAAAACCTTTGAGAAAAATTTGAGGAGCAGCATTCTCAATTTAGCTTTATTCAATGACAAGTCCCATCCTCCTCAGCTGCACAAAGCACAAAGCACTCTGGCAAGAAATATTTCATTATGTAGCAATCGGCACAAAACATTCCACAAGAACTGGATCCATATGCATGGGGAGGAAACCATCTTCTGAAACTGTTATACCTTCTGCAATCTAAAGAAAACATATGCAATCAACCAAGATCTCACACACTGGTGCATGTAAGGCTGGCATCAATGAACAATACCAGGAAAATAGCCCAAACAAATTATTTGAGCATTTGCTACATACTCACCCTCTTCTAAGGAGCAGGTCAATCAGGTATGATGTGATCTGGCGGCCAGCAACTTTAATTTGCTTAGTACTGTGAGGAAAAGAGAATCCATCAACAACGGGCACCTGTGCACACAGAACTCATCATTTGCAACCAATATGTTACTTTTATGCAATTATACCAGTTATTATGGAAAATTTATAAGCACAATAATCCTAGCATAGCTTCAACTCCTATGCATCCTCACATGGAAATAAGCTAGAGCACTAGTGGAAAAGGTATTGAATGGAGACAAGGCAGTCTGTGGAACCAATGAAGCTCCCATTCACGGCCATCATAGTCAGAGAAAAATCCTGAAACAATAAAAACTTCAGAAAAATTTGGAAGCGCCATCTTGCTCTGTCTGCTCTTTGATAGGAATGGTATGCTTTCAGAAAAGCACACGATTGGAGCTCTGATACCACTGTAAACAGGACGGGCACCACGTGCCAACAGAAAAGAACAGACTGAACAACTTTTAGCACTTCAAATAACAACTCAACTGCAAGAGATGCATGACACACGAGACGGGGAGTGGCAAAGTTCCACCCCAGGAGAGCATTGGCCCCAAACCATGGGACCCCTTTTGGTATTTCTTTATATTGCTTCACCAAAGTACAACTCCCATGGATCTGCTTTGCATCTCCTTCTCCTGTGGGTAGACTGCCAGAGTGAGAGCCCATGGGTCATATTTAAAGGCCCTTGGCCTCTAAAAGCAGTTAGATGAAAACCTTCAAGTTCTAAAAGCATCTGATCCCAAAAGTTGACGCCCAAGGCTGCTAGCGCATTTCACGGAAATCCGTACAGCTGCCACCTCATCAGAAAAAATGCGGACGTTCGTACAACGGCCACATCATCAACAATTTTGCAAGAGATTGTGTGTGCGTGTGTGTGTGTGTGAGAGAGAGATCCTCCTTCATTTTGATGCCCCTAGGCACTTGGGCCCCATCGGACGGCATCCCATCAGCTGGACAAACTTTACTTAATATTTAAGGCCCCACTCGGCGAGGATCCATAAGTTGGTGAGAACTTCTGCTTCATATACTGCTTCTAGGGTTTAGGCCCCTCGTTCGGGATCTGCAAGTCGGCTCAGGTCTTCAATGGCTTGACATGTCAATGGTTTATGACATCCTCTGTACTGGATTTAAGAGGAGCCAAGGCTCAATTTCCTGCAGATAAGCTTGGGAGACATCGTTGAGAAGGAGACCCTCGGCAATTGTGGTTTTGTGATCAATCAAGAAAGCAATACCAAAAGGGGCACCAGTCTTTGGGGTCAGTCCATCTGGAAGCGAAACTCCGCGCCTCTCCCTCTCTCCCTCTCTCTCTCTCTCTCTCTCAGTCTTGTCAAGCCACTCAAGACCCTAGCCGACTTGCATATCCTGGCCGAGGGGTCTAAACCCTAGACATACCAACTTAGAGATTCTTGCCGAGTGGCCTAAACTTAAAGAAGGGTTAGGATCAAAAATCCTAGCCCCCAAATACTTATGGAAGCGGTCGAGGAGCCTAAACCCTTAAGATAAAGTAGGACTCACATACACACTCAAAAATTGCGCAAGGGCTGCTAACGTGCATGCTATATAGAATCCCAGGTTTTGTGTTGGCTGATACTGGCATTGCAACGATGAAGGACAGTCCTTTGGGCAAAGGTTTTTGGACCAACTGCTTTTACAAGCTATTGCCTTTCATGTGACTATTTTGCATGGCCAAGGGCCTCTAAATATGTGCTATCAGCTCACTCTCTAGCATTCTATCTATAGGAGATACAGAGCAGAGCCGCAAGTGTTGTACCTCGTTGAAGCAATATAAAGAAATATTGAAAGAGGGGCCATAGTTTGGGGCCAATGCACTCTGGGGGTGGAACTACACCACTCGTGTCTCGTGTGAAGTCTCTCTCAAAGCCTAAAGACACAAAATATCCAAAGCCAGCGTCTTGGTCCTCCCACTTGCCTGGGAGGGCCTGGTGTTTAGAGGTGTGTGTAGCAGTTTTAATCATAATAAATACACACCAATGAACAAGATGTTCAAAAAGACGACTGGCTAAAGATGTCTAGGCAAAGATAAGTACAGAAACAACTCAGTCTTTGATTCATAACTGTACAACATAATAAGAATGAAGTATCATTCCAAATGAATTTGTACAAAGGTATCAGAACTATCCCAATTGAATCATCAAGTGTTTTCAAAGTCGGACTGCAGCAAGCTAAACCTTTTTACGCCAAGATAGAATTCTCACATGCATCCATATAGTCAAGACAACAGATATGTTAGACTTGGCTAGGTATGGCAGGCTTCAAAGAACCTATCAGTTGTTATCCATGTCAAACTTAAAAATTATTGGACTAGCTATTGTCCTATACATCAAGGTAGATAATATCTCAAGGTTTTTCTGCATACAAAGTAATCCTACCAGAAATGCTTCACATGTTACTCACAGTCTTCTTTATAACAACCATTTACTATGAGACGCAGTCGTCTATACCATATCATTCTAAGTTTAGCTAAACATTGTATGAAAACAACAAAAGTTTTTTTGATAGTTTTTTCCAAGCTCAGTGAGCAGGTCCGAAGTACAATTATCCAGTTTTAAGCCATATATGGCCCAAAGAAATCCAACCTATTTTGTGCTTGAAGCCATATTTCAATATTTTATTTCTGTTAAACCATAGAGACCAAGTGACAAGATTTGCCTAGATCATAAAAGATATTTTCTCAAAATTTTCAAGTAAAACTTCAACACTCAGTGCACCAAAACCAGGTAGTAAAGTATCACCAAAAAAACCCGAGTAAGCTAGTTGTAAAACAGTTTCAGGACTAAGCCAGACATCCAAAAAGGCCAACCAGTGATCAGCAGTCAAGGTGTAGGTAAATCAAAGTAAACAAGTACCCCCACCTTAGTATTGTACTTTTGTCAGTATTGTATTTCCCCACTCTTAAAATATGCCTCGAGGTCGAGCCCTTCAAGGCCAGAATCAACTAAGATTATCATTCGACCAATTTTTAGGCCAGATATCAAGAACCTGAAGTCACCGAGTCATCCAATATTTTGCAGCAGGTTATGCATATTTACCAACACTATACTACATTCCATAAAGAGTTCTCTTTGAAACTAAAGAAAAAGCTGAACCATCTGCTCAAAGAAGTACCAGCCAAAGCCAGAGAAGTATCAGCCAGAGCTAGAGTAACACTATACCCATCTCGGTCAGAACCTTAGTTAATGCCAAATCTCAAGTAGTAAAGCATAAAGAACAAGAATATATATGTATATAAAAGGTTTTTACGGCAGTACCATCACCAAGAACTAGATGTAGAGTATATATGAAAAGAAGAGGACAGATCTAAGCTAGGCATCCAAGCAACAAGCAGAAGGTCAGTTTTATTGTACGTCAAAGCAAACAGTAAAGTATCAAAACCAGAATATATTTTATGGTAGCATCATCACTTGCTATAGTGGAATAAGTATGTAAAAAACTAGATTTTTAAGCCAGATATCCAAGCAACAGGTGAAGGTTAGATGTTTTGTAATCATCATTTACTCCATATACCATAAAGTATCCCCTTTCAGAGACGTAACAGCCAGGGTCAGAGAAGTTTTTAGCCAGAGCTAGAGCCAGAGCCAGAGCCAGAGCCAGAGCCAAAGCCAACCATAAAACAAAAGCTACTTCAAGCTATTCCTAGATACAGCCATTGTATGTGTATGAATATATTTATCAAAACTAGATCAAAGTCAGACATCCAAGCAACAAGGTCAGATTCTTTGTAAGTTAAGAACAGACTCCCCTATATCATGATACCATACCACATTTAGGTAGTAAAAGTATCAAAAAAATCAGATCAGTGTCAGTTAGAATTTCCCTTGGAATCAAAGTAACAGCTGAACTATCAACCCAGAACCAAAAACTGATAAGTAACATCCCTCGTCAGAATACTATCCATTCCTTACCCTAATGATTAGCACCCCCACAATCATCAGGTGATTTGGCACTCAGCCATGTTTATAAGACTAGTATTTGGCCAATTTTGAAAAAGTTAAACCTGTAAAGAGTCAAAGGAATATGCCATAGAAACCTTATGAGATACATCACATCATCCTTATTTTAGAAGCATCATCAAATATTAGATCCATTTTTTTAGCCAGTTTTTCTATTAAGAATGGTACACCTCTTAGACAAAGGTAGTGAGCATGATTCCTCCTTAATTTTTAGTAAAACTTACACCCCAAGTACTACAGCAGTTTATCAATGCCGACAAAAATCAATGTCAGTACAGCAATATCCTGTTTAGTCCAACATCCAAAAGGGTCACAAAAAACCTTTGTACAAAAGCCAGAATGTTTACATATATTCCATGGCAACATAACCATCATCACCACCAGGCTTTCAACCTTATACTCACCATCAGTATAAAAAACCAGAACAGTATCCATAAGTATGTCAGATTTGATGCCATTTTTTAGTACAGTAGCAAAAAACTAAGTGTGTATGCAGTCGGTACCAGGTAAGAAGCAAAAACAAATTCTTTTGCTAACGAAAAACCCAAATGAACAATTCTTTCATTAATCTTACTGTCAAGAAAAAACCCTGTTATAATCACCCAACAGAGCAAGGGTTTAATCTAATCATTGAGATAAAAAACATATAAAACCTGTGAGCAGACGCAATCCCAAGGTTTTCTCCAAAGTGCAGGGGAGACAGAGTTTAAGTGAAGGGAAGATCTCCTCACCTTATATAATGGAAGAGGCACGGAAGATCTCCAAAAGTACTCAGTTGTGGAGGTGCCGTAGCAGCCGAACATCGTTCTTTCACAATATGAGTGTAGAAAGTTGTACAGCTAAGACTCATTCTATGAGAGGAAGGCAAAAGAACCCGTGCCAAGCAACCCCTCTTTACGCGAGGTCATCAAAACGAGGTCGTGATGCACACTGAGTGCCGGGACAGATTGATAAAAACCTAGTAAAACCAATCAAATCTAAAGCTGCCCAAGTAAGAGGCCAAAGAATGGGCTCTAACTAAACTCGGTAAGAGATATATTAGGGGGTTGTACCCACAAGGTAACCCAAACATGGGCGCGGGGGTTTTTTTGGATAGAAATATATATTTATGGTGGATAGCTATAATTTAACCATTGTAATCCGCCTAAAAAAACTAGGAGTTGTAAAGCACAAGGTAATCTCCCATAAGGAAACAACTCAAGTTTCAACTTGAGTTCATATAGTTGGATCTTACACTGATTCAGAGCATAGTCAACAACACCCTCTAGATGAGGTGCTAGAACAACCACAACCCAATGCAGTGGCAAGCCCAAAGTTTATTTAAAGCAGCTATAGGAAAATGCATTGCCAAAAGGTATGTCTGTATGTAGTCGGATGCAACAATTTATTGTTAGATAAAGTGACGAAGTGTGTGAGAGTGTGTGTGTGTGTGTGTGTGTGAGTTGTAAATAGAACTAGCAACCATGGTCAGATGCTGTGACCAAGTGTATGTGTGTGTGTGATGCCCCTAGGCACTTGGGCCCCATTGGACGGCATCCCATCAGTTGGACAAACTTTATTTAATATTTAAGGCCCCACTCGGCGAGGATCTGTAAGTTGGTGAGAACTTCTGCTTCTTAAACTGCTTCTAGGGTTTAGGCCCCTCGCTCGGGATCTGCGAGTCGGCTTGGGTCTTCAATGGCTTCCACAGTTGAGGCAGGAAGGTTAGCCAGGTACACCCAGGTTTCACTAAGAATAGGAGCCAGGAAGGCTTTGTTTGGCACAACCCACAGTTGATGGTCAACTCCTAGAGATTCAATTTCTATTTGTCTTATTGGTAAGACAGGAAAAACTTTAGAGATTTTTGGTACCATCTCAAGGAGGTTAACATCATTGAGGGGGCAAAGATTATTCTGAAATTCTTTTACTGCTTCCAGTGTTGCACTATCTCGATAGAAGATGCCACCAGTTGGAGGTATGGAGGGGGTATTTGGAGTGCAGACAAACAAGGGGTTAAGCCCACATAGTTTTCTAAGGAAGTTAGACAACTCAGCTCCAGATGAGGAGAACAAGGCAAGCTCTTGCTGATATTGTGAAGCAAGAATAGGAAGTTGGGCAATATATTGGGACAACAAATTAACACCTTCTAGGGGGTCTTTGTCCAATGTAGCCAGAATTTTAACCCAGTCATTAAATGACAACATATGCAAGACACATAGTTTTTTATCAGAGGCAAGTGCCCAATCATAAATAAGTTGTGAAGCATCCAAGCTGCTAATACATCTGAGGACAAGAGAGGAGGCAACAGAGAGGGGCTCCGAGGTTAGTTCCAATCCTTGAGAGAGAGCAAGAGTCTGCAAAAACCGTGAGGTCAGGTTTACTTTTTCTTGCCATAGTATGTAATACATAATTTGGCTTTCCTAGCAAGGAAAGGTCTAGTTCTAGTAGCCAAGGCATTCTTTGGTGTATGGTCTTTAAGGTAAAGCTTAATCCGATCAAGAATCTTTGCATGATTCTCAGGGTTGTGATTAGTACTCATTCTATAACGTGAGCAATCTTGAAACGGTGACATAAAAATTAGCAAAGTGTCTAGATTGTAATGTATACTTGGTCTTGCAAACCTTTAACCGGCAAAGTCAGAGACTATGTTAGCCGTGAGCAGGGAACCAGAAAAAGACTCTAAAAGGGGCCACCTAACACCAGTCTACCAATAAAGGATTTATAGACTGTGGATCCAAATTAGAGCTCCATTCCTAAGATAATTTTCTAGGCCAGCATCCCGGTTTCCCCCGGAAAGAAAAAACCGTATGTATAGGATGTGTGTGTAGCAGCTTAATCTTAACTAATAAGACATAATTGAATTTTTACATTCAAAAGACAGCTGGCCAAGGAATAATGAACAGATATGTACAAAAATAACTCAGTATCAGAATTATTTAGGTACAATGATTATAGGAAAGAGATCCTCTTTCAGTAAGACCAGTAGTAAAAGAACTTCCGCGTTCCTCACTGAGTACTTCATTAAAGTAAGGTTGTTTGCCAAAGAAAAGAAAACCCTCCAAGATAGGATAGAGTCCTTACCTGCATCCATCCAAACAAGACAACAATTCAGTTAGCCTTGGATGTGTTTTACAGGTATTAATGGACCATATCAGTTGTTATCCATGTCCATCTTATAGGTTTTAGTTACTTTAGACAAGCTAGTTTATTCATTTAGACCTGGTATGTTTAGCAATCTTTTCTAATTACTTCACCAATGAGTGTTACAGTCTATTTTCTAAATGGTGAAGTCCATTACGAGTCAAATTTCGAGAGCCATAGCTCAGTAGCTATGTAACCATATACTTACCTGCAGACTTTAGCAATCCCATGGTATCAAAGGTACCCCTTTTAGACAAAGGGATGTGAGATCCGACTACTTTTTGTCAACCAAAGGTATCAGATGAGGGTGATGACTACCTCTCTTTTAAAAAAAAAAACCAAATAAGATACCAGTACAACCGGTCAGCAGAGTAGCAAGACTCCTTCTTCAATAGCTTGCAAGCTATACCAAAGCCGAAAAAAACCAGCTATATACTTACCTTCATCTTCCCAAGATATACATAAGTCATTAACCACTTTTTCAGAACAGTAGTATCCCAAGAGATTAAGAACAGTAGCTCGGTTATTATGCCAAGAGCTCAAAAGTAGCTATACTTACCTTCAGAATTAATAGCCCCATGATTTCATTATACCAACTATTTGGCATCCTTTTACACAGACAGGTAATATCCGGCCAAGTTCGTGCAAGGCTTTAGTTTACTTTTTCATATTGTGTAACCATCCAACGAATGACGCTATGAGAAAGGACCAGTTAAAACTGCGAAAAAACCAGTCATTATGTCGATTTTTGCAAAGCCCAGTAGCGGTTAGAATCAGAGCCTTACGACCAGTCGGCCATCACAAATTTTTGCTTCCATTTACACAGTCAGGACAAAACAACAGTTCCCCGTTAAGCAATATTCATGTCCAGATGTAGCAAATGTTGAGAATGGCCATCAGGACAAGCCAAACCATCATACTCACGCATACCTATACACACATATACAAACCTACATACACTTACACACTACCATATATCAATTTATGCAGGGGTCAAGTTCTGTAGCGGCTTTTTACAGAGCCGACCCCAAGATTACATGCAGGCATTCCCTTTAACAGAAAAACCATAAATTGTCTCAAATCCTAAGACATTTATGCCATGGCTCAATAGTTTGTCCTTTTTATGCTTATGATTAATACACAGTGTATAAATCAGACGACATCACTCTTCACCAACCATGCATAGTACTGCAACAATAAACAAACCAAAACCGAAGCTTGTAGTAAGGTAGAATATGACACCTGTGTTACTTGAGCTACAAGCTCCATCTCTTTAGCAAGTTCAGACAGTGCCGAAAATAAGCAAAAAAACGACCTACTCCAAGGCTAAGTGAGGGCCAGAGTATGCCCTCACCTTAGTTTATATAGGATGGTATGCACGCTCCGAGAGCCAGTAGGTTGAATGCATTCGGCCGCCCTCAACTGCGCGAGCCTGCAAGTGCCATCGCTTGGGGAAGGCGATAGAGAGTGGACAGGGGCCGCCTACCCTGTGTGATGATAGCACTCGTTTCTTCACGCTTTGATTAAGCGGGGGTAATGTCCCATTTATAAGGCAGTTTTCATTGGCATGGCAAAAGGGTATCATTATTATGCAGAAATATGGGGGGGGGGGGTGGATTTTTTTAAGGACTTATGACCAGTATGTGTGTGTGTGTGTGTGTGTGTGATGCCCCTAGGCACTTGGGCCCCATTGGACCGCATCCCATCAATTGGACAAACTTTATTTAATATTTAAGGCCCCACTCGGCAAGGATCTGTAAGTTGGTGAGAACTTCTGCTTCTTAAACTGCTACTAGGGTTTACGCCCCTCGTTTGGGATCTGCGAGTCGGCTCGAGTCTTCAATGGCTTGACACGTCAACAGTTTGTGACACCCTCTGTACTCGATTTAAGAGGAGCCAAGGCTCGATTTCCTCCGGATAAGCTTGGGAGACATCATCGAGAAGGAGACCCGCGGCAATTGTGGTTTTGTGATCAATCAAGAAAGCAATAACAAAAGGGGCACCAGTCTTTGGGGTCAGTCCATCTGGAAGCGAAACTCACTCTCTCTCTCTCTCTCTCTCTCTCTCTCTCTCTCTCTCTCTCTCTGTGCTGACGTGTCAAGCCACTGAAGATCCTAGCCGACTTGCATATCCTCGCCGAGGGGTCTAAACCCTAGACATACCAACTTAAAGATTCTTGCCGAGTGGCCCAAACTTAAAGATGTAATAGAATCAAAAATCCTAGCCCCCAACAACTTATCGAACCGGTCGAGGGGCCTAAACCCTTAGGATAAAGCAAGACTCACATACACACTCAAAAATTGCGCAAGGGCTGCTAACGTGGCATGCTATACAGAATCCTAGGTTTTGTGTTGGCTGCTATTGGCATTGCAACAATCAAGGACAGTCCTCTGGGCAAAGGTTTTTGGACCAATTGCTTTTACAAACCACTGCCTTTCATGTAACTATTTTGCATGGCCAAGGGTGTCACCAGGAGGTGTATTTTTCCTGTTGCCTTCCGTAAATAAGTATTTAGATATATTTATTTTATTTTTACTTGTTTGTCCCAAAACCCTTGAAAAGGTGCAAGTGGACATTGCATGGCCAGTGTGAAACGGTTGCAACCAAATGGGTTTCTCACATCGGGGATTTAGGTCGGTCAGACAGGGACTGCCCGGGCCAGTTAGCACTGAATTCTGATGAGTATGGAAGCTCGTGTGCGCCAAACTGGAATTTGGGCCACTCGTCAAGTCACTGCAACTTTATAAGTTGAAAGGGGCCAGTAAATTAACCCACATTGTAGATGTTGGTCAAATGGTAGTCTTCAATGATGGTCAGGAGACCGATAGGGACGCAATGGAAGCATCTCCTAAAATTTAGGGAACTGCTATTTTTGACCGGAAAATGTGTTCGCGTCATTACCTCTGGAATGACAAGGGGAACATTTTATTGCTTTGTTGCCAAGTCAACTGACGCACCAGTTGAGATATTTTTAGCAGGGAAAGCCCAAACTCGGATACTGGGCGACGTGTCAACCTGTGAGCGATTCTGCCACTCTGGGAGGCAAAAACGAGCTGCATATCAACAAAGGGGGCGCCATTTTCAGCCTCAGGTGGATTGTAGTAGGTACAGAAGCTATGGAATGCTTACCTTGCCCTCTATGCACAGTATGGTGACGGGAGTGATGCCCCACACGCTACATACTGCTCTCTTTCTCCCCTACGTACAGTATGTTATGCCCCACTAGTGGGCTTCTCATTTGACCTATGTACAGTTCTGGGGGTTTATGCGCGTTTGCCAAGGCAAGAGCCTTCTGAACAGGAACCGGATTAGCTAATTGCTAATACCCCACAGGTATGCACAGTTCCATCACGAAAGATTGCGAGTTTCGAGAGTTTTCTCGCGTGAAAACTCGTCCAATTCACAAGGGAACTGTCCCATTGCGTGCGGGAGCCCTTGGGACACGCGTAGGCGTGTTCGCTCCGCTAAAAACGATCCGAAACAGGGAATTACAGCCTGCTTTGTTTTTCTGCAGGTTTAGAGTTTCGCACCTAAACTGCAAGGGAACATCGGGGGAGCCTCCTGAGAGCCTTGGGATGCGTGTACAAGCTTTTGGGCTCCCGGCAGTGAAAAACAGAGAATTATAGCCCACTGAATTTCTGTGACAGCTCACCAGAAAGCTTCCAGATATCGAGGGAATCCGTCCTAGACAGGTGTTTTTGACCTACAGGGGTTTTTGCGCCGTTATGTTGTGGAAATCCGGTCGAAAACCTGCGTTTTCAGCCCTCGCCAGGTTTGGACAGCTTTGTGAAAGCTTGTGCTAAGTGGTCGGATCGTCTACCTTAATTTGAATAAAGAAATACCTAAAGGGGCGCCAGTCTTTGGGGCCTACAGGGTGTCGGTCTCGTGTGCGCAGTGACATTCTAGTCGCTGGACGCAACTGTGTTCTCTTCCCTTCTCAGTGCTCTGTGCAAAGTTAACAGGTAATTGAAATAGAACCGCCCTCTAAGTTGTACGGGCCGGTTATATGGTTCCATCGACGGGATAGTCACTTTTTCTTGGGATCTTCCTCACATGGCACAGAGAAAATTCCTTCAACTCTTCAAGAAGAGGACAGGTTGTTTAGAACTCAACTGCATTGTTGCATGGACATGTTTCAGCAGTTGGCTAACAATCCCAAGGATGCAGGAATTCTTACAGGCTCCGACACAGGGTTTTTAGCCTCCTACACAGGGCATGACTGAGCCGTTGCAGGCAAAGGAGATTTCCAATGCGCAGAGGACTCATGATGCTCGAGGGAAAGCCCATGTGGTTGAGCAACTAGCGGTGTCCAATGATCCAAAGCAACTTGCTTTAGCTTGACAGGAACCGTTTGTGAATGGTCAAGGGAGCAATGAACAGGCTATGCGTCAAACCCTTCCATTACCTAATACTTATCCTGGTTATTTTGGAGGTGGTTCAGTGTTTCAAGCTATGGCTGGACCTTCCACAGGTTATATGCCAGGGAATGTGTTCGGGACAATGCAAACAGGCATAGGTAACCCTATGTATGCGAACATGGGTGTCCAACCAAGTTTTCAGGGTGCCTATGGCCAGTTTCGAGTGCCTGGAACACAATTTGGTATGGCTGGATTTTCGCAGCCATACGTACAAAATGCAGATATGACAGGGAAAACAGTTGATGCGAGTGCTGGAATGAACACTCATGGAGCACCACTGCTACAGGCACCTGTTTATGATAATGTGGCTCCTTTGAGTCAGCCTAAGGATTACAAGGAAGGTGGGCAGGGAGTGAAGTTTGAAACTTTCAGAGGAACTGAGGACCAATTAAAGGCTTTGACCTTCATACAGCAGTTCGATGCAGCTTATGCTGGAGGAAACTTCACGGAATCTTCAAAGATACGCAAGGCTGCCACTTTCTTGAAAGGAAATGCGCTCCAATGGTGGACCGCATTGTTGAACCAGGGTCAAGCCCCAACAACGTGGGTCCAATTCAAACAGCTTTTTGCGCCTGCATTGTTGACAAACACTTTTGAAGTGGATGTGATGACAGAATGGCACGAGTTGAATGCTAAACAGTGTCCGAATTTGGAAGAGTACAATAAACAGTTTTGGGCCGCACTGTTGCCAGTCACCTCTTAAAGGTTTGTGTCATTGTCAGAACAGATTGAGAAGTACTGTTGCAAATTGCCCAAGAAAATCAAGGACTACTGCACAAAGACTATCGTCATGAATATGTTTCAGTTGATAGAGAATGCAAGAGTGGCCAGCAATCTGTCGAAGGGAGATTCCGATGGATTTAATAGCCACAAGAAAGGGTCCCAGGGCAAACAGTTTTCAGCCAAGGGCAATGTTGCAGCAAAGCCTTCTGAGCCTCCCACAAAGAAGCCCTCCACTAAAGAAGGTGATACGTCCAAGAAGCAGTCTAAATCTTCTTCGGAACGAGGACAAGGACAAAAAAGGCATTTTTCTGGCAAAACTTTTCAAGAAAGGAAAGCTCTTAGGGACGCCAAGAAATGCTACATTTGTGAACAGGAAGGACACTTTGCAAATGAGAGCCCACAGAAGAAGTCACAGGATAAGGATGATAAGTCAGACCATAAAGGGAAGAAGCCAAAGCCGAGTGCAAGACTTGTTCCAGATTTGATTGGAGATCAGTCAAACACAGATGCCACGGAGCTGTGCAGAGCTTGGGGCAAAGTTAGAGACCAGACAGTGCTGGTTTTCTTTGATCCAGGAGCCCGTGCAAATTTCATATCACCAGAATTGGCATCAAAGTTGGGCATTCGTGCAGAGGAGATGGGTATGACAGGCGAAGCAGGTTTGGCATGCCCAAGACATTCAGAGCCTGTTACTCCCATTCTGGGAAAGCTTCGTCTGCACATTCAGAGCTATGTGGATGCGGAAGAATTTCATATTATGCTGCTTGAGGGCTGTGATGTGTTATTGGGTATCCCATGGTGTTACAGGTTGCATGCTACGGCGGATATTTACAACAAAAAGATTACCCTTGTACATAGAGGAAAGACTCATGTCCTTGATGTAAAGCTTAAAGGCGAGTCTGTTCCAGTTGTTTCTGCTTCTACTATTTCATCTGTAATAAAGAATCATCTTTCTGCGTACTTGATCTTTGCAAAAGAAGTACCTCAAGTTGTATCTAATTTGTCTACCTTAGATAAAGACAGGTCAACTTTTTTGAGTGGTTTCAGTGATTGTTTTTCGGACTCTTTGCAAGGGGAGTTACCTCCTGAGAGACCTGAGGATCATACTATAGATCTTGTGCCAGGTTCTAGTCCACCGAATAGACCACCATACAGGGTTAGTGCAGCCCAGCAGAAAGAGATTATGGGTCAGGTCAACGAGCTTTTAGAGAAGGGGCTGATTCAGCCCAGTTCATCCCCTTTTTGTTCGCCTGTACTCTTAGTGCAGAAGAAGGATGGTTCATGGTGCATGTGCATTGACTATCGCGCCTTTAATAAGAATACCATCAAGAACAGGTTCCCCATACCGAGGATAGATGACATTCTTGATCGGCTTGAGGGAGCGTCATTGTTTACAAGAATAGACCTAAAGAGCGGGTATCATCAGATACGCATTAGACCAGAAGATGTCCATAAGACTGCGTTCAGGACAACATTTGATCTCTATGAGTTTCTTGTCATGCCATTTGGTCTCACAAATGCTCTTGCCACATTTAATAGAATGATGGACAGAATTTTTAGACCACATAGAAACTTCGTGGGTACCTTCTTTGATGACATGATTGTCTACTCAAAGTCTAAAGAGGAGCATAGGGATCACTTGCCTGCAGTTTTCAATGAGCTACGCAAGAAGAGGCTACTCATCAATGCGAAGAAAAGTGAGCTCTTTTTGCAAGAAATTCACTTCCTTGGGCACATTGTTTCAAAGGATGGGGTACGCATGGATCCCGCTAAAGTGGAAGCAATTAGGTCATGGCTAGACTTCAAGTCCGTACATGACATTCAAAGCTTTCTAGGCTTATGTTCCTATTACAGGAGGTTCATCCGAAATTTTGCTGAGATTGCTTCTCCACTCCATGCACTGCAAGGAAAAGGAGTTACTTTCAAGTGGACAGCCAAGGAAATTTTAGCGTTCAAACACTTGAAAGAGAAGCTGACTTCAGATCCGGTAATTATTTTGCCAGATCTTTCTAAACCTTTTGTGGTTCAATGTGATGCGTGTGGCCATAGTCTTGGTGCAGTTCTAATGCAGAATGGCCGAGTAGTCGCATATGAGAGCAGAATTCTTTTGAAGACTGAAAGGAACTTGCAAGTCTATGAGAAAGAATTGTTGGCAGTAATTCATGCTCTCACTAGTTGGAAACACTATTTGCTAGGGGCTGATTTTGTTGTCCAAACGGATCATCAAACCTTGCGATATTTTCTTACACAGACGAAGTTGTCCGAGAAGCACATGCGATGGGCAAACATCTTGTCAATGTTCCATTTTCAGATTGTGCATGTGCAAGGGAAAAAGAACGTGGTGGCTGATGCGTTGTCACGAAAGCCCCAAATTTCAGCAGTGTCAATTCCGTACCATTGTGAACTATACGAAATGAAGACACAATATGCTGAAGATTCAGATTTTGCAAGGATCTATGACCAGCTTGTTGATGGGCAACATCATGAGCACTATATGCTTAACAATGACTTTCTCATGATGCATGGAAAGTTATGCGTTACTAAACAGTTACGGCCAAAGATTTTGATGGAAAGTCATGCTCCACCTTATGCTGGGCATCGTGGAATTGATGCGACAGTGAAAGGGGTTGAGGCATTCTTCTATTGGCCAGCTTTGCGTCAAGATGTTGACACATTTGTAAGATCATGCTTAGTATGCCAAAAAGTCAAATTTGACAGACAAAAGCAACCGGGATTGTTGCAGCCATTGCCGATCCTTGATAGGCCATGGGAAAGTATAGCAATGGACATTATCTTTGATCTTCCAAGGACGCAAACAGGAAATGATGGGATTTGGACTATCATTTGTAGGTTCAGTAAGCAGGCCCATTTCATTCCTGTTAGGAAGAAGATAAAGCCAGAACACATGGTCAAGATATTCATGAGCAATATCTTTAAATATCATGGGATGCCTCAGTCAATTGTCAGTGACAGGGATCCACGTATGACGAGTCTTTTCTGGAAGGCATTGTTTGAGAACATGGGCACTACGCTCAAGTTCTCTTCTTCGTTTCATCCGCAAACTGATGGACAGTCAGAAGAGGCAAATTCTACTGTCTTGGACCTACTCAAATGTTATGTCTCAGAGCACAAGGCAACTTGGGAACACCATCTCCCATTGGTTGAATATGCTTACAATAACACTGTGCATACATCAACAGGTAAGGCACCATTTGAGATAGTGGAAGGAGGAAAGAAAGTCCCACCCATTTTGCAGACTAAGGACAAGATATTTGAGGCAGACAAGTATGTGCAAGATATGGATGAAACATACAGAAAGATAAAGATTGCTCTTGAGGAGACTCAGGCTAACCAAAAGAAAGCTGTTGATCGTCACCGTCGTGAACTTGTGTTTTCACTTGGTGATTGGGTACTTTTGCGCTTTGAAAAGGCCAAGTTAAGGAAAAGGAAAGGCAAGAAACGCTTGTTTCCTAAGCTCAATATGCGATATTATGGTCCTTTTCAGATTTCAGAAAAGATCAGCGATGTAGCTTACAGGTTAAAGCTACCAGAAGGCTGGAAAATACATAATGCTTTTCATGTCAGCCTTCTAAGGCCCTTTGTTGGTGATGTGCCAGAGAATATGCTTGATGAGGAACAACCCGAAGTGGAAGAATTGGATGAAATACTTGTTCCTGAACAGATATTGGCACATAAAGAAAGAAAGGTTAGAGGAAAGGTTGCAAGACGCTATTTGGTGAAGTTCAAGAACTATCCATCATTAGATGCCAAATGGATGGAAGAGTCTGAATTGCTTGATTCACCTCAGCTATTGCAATTGTATCGTGAAGCCTTTCAAATGGAACCCACAGTGACTTGATGCAGCCTTTTTGGAGAAAGGCAAGAGCATGGTTCATGATGCTCAAGAGAGTAGTTAAGCAATTGTATCTACTCTTTCCATACAGAATTTAGCTAGAGAAGTTTGTGCTCAAGAGTACAGTAGAAGACTTCTATGCTTGATATATGTGTCGTAGCCAGGTTGGTGGGATTGTTTAATCGTCCAACACTACATTTCCGGAAGCATGTATATCTTGGATTCCCATCATAGAATATATGTGATAACAGGAGATATCTGCATGTATTATTGGCATGCAAGCGAGGTCGCTTGCAGTATTTCGAGGGTGGGGTGTGTCACCAGGAGGTGTATTTTTCCTGTTGCCTTCCGTAAATAAGTATTAGATATATTTATTTTATTTTTACTTGTTTGTCCCAAAACCCTTGAAAAGGTGCAAGTGGACATTGCATGACCAGTGTGAGACGGCTGCAGCCAAATGGGTTTCTCACATCGGGGATTTAGGTCGGTCAGACAGGGACTGCCCGGGCCAGTTAGCACTGAATTCTGATGAGTATGGAAGCTCGTGTGCGCCAAACTGGAATTTGGGCCACTCGTCAAGTCACTGCAACTTTATAAGTTGAAAGGGGCCAGTAAATTAACCCACATTGTAGATGTTGGTCAAATGGTAGTCTTCAATGATGGTCAGGAGACCGATAGGGACGCAATGGAAGCATCTCCTAAAATTTAGGGAACTGCTATTTTTGACCAAAAAATGTGTTCGCGTCATTAGCTCTGGAATGACAAGGGGAACATTTTATTGCTCTGCTGCCAAGTCAACTGACGCACCAGGTGAGATATTTTTAGCAGGGAAAGCCCAAACTCGGAAACTGGGCGACGTGTCAGCCTGTGAGCAATTCTGCCACTCTGGGAGGCAAAAACGAGCTGCATATCAACAAAGGGGACACCATTTTCAGCCTCAGGTGGATTGTAGCAGGTACAAAAGCTACGGAATGCTTACCTTGCCCTCTATGCACAGTATGGTGACGGGAGTGATGCCCCGCACGCTACATACTGCTCTCTTTCTCCCCTACGTACAGTATGTTATGCCCCACTAGTGGGCTTCTCATTTGACCTATGTACAATTCTGGGGGTTTATGCGCGTTTGCCAAGGCAAGAGCCTTCTGAACAGGAACCGGATTAGCTAATTGCTAATCCCCCACAGGTACGCACAGTTTCATCACGAACGATTGCGAGTTTGAAGAGTTTTCTCGCGTGAAAACTCGTCCAATTCACAGGGGAACTGTCCCATTGCGTGCGGGAGCCCTTGGGACACGCGTAGGCGTGTTCGCTCCACTAAAAACGATCCGAAACAGGGAATTACAGGCTGCTGTGTTTTTCTACAAGTTTAGGGTTTCGCACCTAAACTGCAAGGGAACATCGGGGGAGCCTCGTGAGAACCTTGGGATGCGTGTACAAGCTTTTGGGCTCCCGGCAGTGAAAAACAGAGAATTACAGCCCGCTGAATTTCTGTGACAGCTCACCAGAAAGCTTCCAGATATCGAGGGAATCTGTCCTAGACAGGTGTTTATGACCTACAGGGGTTTTTGCGCCGTTATGCTCTCGAAATCCGGTCGAAAACCTGCGTTTTCAGCCCTCGCCAGGTTTGGACAGCTTTGTGAAAGCTTGTGCTAAGTGGTCGGATCGTCTACCTTAATTTGAATAAAGAAATACCTAAAGGGGCGCCAGTCTTTGGAGCCTACAAGGTGTCGGTCTCGTGTGCGCAGTGACATTCTAGTCGCTGGACGCAACTGTGTTCTCTTCCCTTCTCAGTGCTCTGTGCAAAGTTAACAGGTAATTGAAATAGTACCGCCCTCTACGTTGTACGGGCCGGTTATAAAGGGCCTCTAAATATGTGCTATCAGCTCACTCTCTAGCATTCTATCCGCAAGAGATGCAAAGCCGAGCCGCAAGTGTTGTACCTTGTTGAAGCAATATAAAGAAATATTGAAAGGGGAGCCACACTTTGGGGCCAATGCACTCTGGGGGTGGAACTACGCCACTCGTGTCTCGTGTGAAGTTTCTCTCTTTCACTTCATTTGTTTGAAGTTCCAAACCTCTCTCTCATTCTATTCTTTTCAGCTAGCACGTGGTGCTCGTTCCATTACACTCTGTCACAAGGACATGGCAGCCGCTAACCTTAGTTGTTGGTTTCTTTCCAATGATTTTCGTTTAATTTTTGAGACCCTCTCTTCAAAGTTGAAAATGATCGAACATTGTATGGCCAGTGTGAAACAAAAGTTTCACCTGCGGACGGGAAGTTGGTCGGCACTGGAATTCCAGTAGCAAACAGGTGTCTAGGCTCAGCTCAAAGTCTTCTAGGTCCCTCGCCGCACTTAATAAGTTGGTGGATACTAGGAAACTAACTCAATGGAGGCAGAGTGCCACGTGGGATCAGCAAGAGAAAATCAACCGAGAGCTGGGCTACATTGCATTTTTGGACGTGGTCCTAGTGGTGAGAGATGGTCAGATGACCCCTTAGAGTCCAATGGAAGTATCTCCTAAAATTTAGAGAATTTCTATTTTGGGCCATGAAATCTGTTTGCGTCGTTAGCTTCAAAATGACAAGGGGAACATTTTATTACTCTGTCGTCAAGTCAACTGAGCAACCGGCTGGTCAACTAAGCAACCGGCTGAACCGGAAGGTACAAAACAGGAAAACCATGCATGAGTGCCACTTGGCACATTTTTGGGCATTTTTCACCTTGAGGGAGAGTGAAGTGTTGAAATAAACGTGGGGGCGGCATTTTTCATCCGCATGGTGGATTGTTGCAGGTACCAAAGCTATTGTGTGCAAGCTTTCCCTCTCATGTACAGTGTAGTGCAAAAGTGATGTCTTGCACACTCTACATTGCTCTCTCTCTCTCTCTCCCCTACATGCAGTAACGTGATGCCCCACAAGAGGGCTCTTCATTTGACCCATCTACAGTTGTGAGGTCTTATGCTTCTGCGCCGAGGCAAGAGCCTCTTTGAGAAGGAACAGGAGTAGCTAACTGCTACTGCAAGAGCAGGCACCGGTGAGGGTGATAACCTCACCTTACAGGTGCATTTTCAGCTCTGGTTATGCGCTGTTTTTGGACTGTTTTGTAGCCGTATGGATGCCAGAAGCATTGGGAACAGTGCCCCACTATCAGAGGACAGTTCCGGGACTGTTTAGGGCTGAAAACAGGGTAAAAACCAGTAAATACAGCGGGCTGTAATTGCTGTTTTTGGGCTGAAAAACGAGGGTTTACGTCTTTGGAAAATAGTTCCAAGAGGGGGATTTGTTCAGGACGAGTTTTGGGGCTGTTATGCTGCCAAAATTTTGCCAGAACAAGTGTGATCTAGTTGGATACAGGTGAAGATCCCCAGGACTCTAATTTTGTAACTTTATCCTCTAAAGGAATAAAGAAATACCGATAGGGGCACCATTTTTTGGGGCCTACGTGTTGTCGGCGTCTGCTCGGAGCATTCTAGCTTCCGAGCCGTGTGTGTTGAAGTATCAATTCCTGCAAAGTTTCTCTGTGTCCTAAAGTCTAAATTAACGTTTCGGGTGAAAGCCAAAGTCTACCACCCTACGGGCCGGTTTCATGGTTCTGTCATCGGGACAGAATCACTTTTTCCTCAAGAAGTGAGCCTCGGTTGGTTTGATGAAAACACAGAGTACAGGAACGAGGGATTACACAATGGCCGACAAAGGGAAGGGTATTATGGAAGAGGGTTCCTCTTCGAAGGAGAGGCAGGAAATTCCTACAGTGTTCGAGGTTGGCAAAGAGTTCACGGCCACGTCTGTCTGTACCTCCTGTTGATGTGAATGCTCCCCCAATGCGGTTACTATGGGCCTTTTCAAGTACTTGATAAGATCAGCGATGTTGCTTACAGGCTGAAATTGCCTGACGCTTGGAAGATTCGTAATGTGTTTCATGTGAGTCTTCTAAGACCCTTCGTGGTTGATGTGCCAATAGATATGCCAGATAAGGACTAGCCAAAATTTGAGGAACTTGATGAAATTTTGGTTCCTGAGCAGATTTTGGCACATTGGGAAAGAAAGGTTAAGGGACGGGTTACAAGAAACTATTTGGTGAAGTTCAAGAACTATCCACCTATGGATGCAAAGTGGATGGAAGAGCATGAACTGTCAGGGTCACCAAATGTATTGCAGCTTTACCTTGAGGCCTTTGAGTTACAGCCTATGTATGCCCCAACACAATGTGTGCAAAGGAGGGGTAATGATAGCGCTAGTATATCAAGGATTAAGTGTAATAGAACTGTGCATCGCTCTTTAAGTGTTAAACGTATATAATGTTCACTTTTATCATAGATGGAAATGACAAATGTATGAAGGTCTCATTCCGGCATTTGTCTCTATGTCTTATGATCTTTCTTGCGGATACATGCGATGATAAAAGAGTGCTAACAACACAAGATCATCAATGGCATGTATTTATGGTATGCAATCGAGGACGTTTGCCATTTCAAGAGGGGTGTATGTCACGAGGACGTGGCAACTGCTAACCTTAGTAGTTCGTTTCTTTCCGATGATTTTCGTTTAATTTTTGAGACCCTCTTTTTGAAGTTGCAAATGGCCGGACATTGTACGGCCAGTGTGAAACAATAGTTCACCCGCAGAGAAGTGGTCACCACTCGAATTCCAGTAGTAAAAGGGTGTCTAGGCTCAGTTCAAAGTCATCCAGTTCCCCTTGCCGCACTTAATAAGTTGGTAGATACTGGGAAACTAACTCAACGGAGGCACAGTGCAAAGGTGGGGTCACCATGAGAAAATCAACCGAGAACTAGGCTACATTACATTTTTGGTCCTAGTGGTGAAAGATGGTCACATGATCAGTGAGAATCCAATGGAAGTATCTCCTAAAATTTAGGAAACTGCTATTTTGGGCCACGAAATCTGTTCCTGTCATTAGCTTCAGAATGACAAGGGCAACATTTGATTACTCAGCCGCTAAGTCAATTGAGCAACCTATTGAAATATTTTTAGACCGGAAGGTACAAAACGGGAAAACCATGCATGAGTGCCACTTGGCACATTTTTGGGCATTCCACCTTGAGGGAGAGTGAAGCGTTGAAATAAACGTGGGAGCTGCATTTTTCATCCGCGTGGTGGATTGTTGCAAGTACCAAAGCTATTGTGTACAAGCTTTCTCTCTCATGTATAGTGTAGTGCAATAAGTGATGTCCTGCACACTCTACACTGCTCTCTCCCTCTCCCCTACGTGTAGTAACGTGATGCCCCACAAGAGGGCTCTTCATTTGACACATGTACAGTTGTGTGGTCTAAGGTTCTGTGCCGAGGCAAGAGCCTCTTTAAGCAGGAACAGGAATAGCTAACTGCTACTCCAAAAGCAGGCACCGGTGAGGGTGATAACCTCACCTTACAGGTGCATTTTCAACACTCGTTATGCGCTGTTTTTGGACTGTTTTGTATCCGTATGGATGCTAGAGGCATTGGGAACAGTGCCCGACTATTAGAGGACAGTTTCGAGACTGTTTAGGGCTGACAACAGGGTAGAAACCAGTAAATACAGAGAGCTGTAATTGTTGTTTTTGGGCCGAAAACAGAGGATTTACGTCTTTGGAAAATAGTTCCAAGAGGGGGATTTGTTCAGGGCGAGTTTAGGGGCCATTATGCTGCCAAAATTGTCACGTGACACATTCAACCCTATGTGTCCGTGGATAAGCTATAGCACGACAAGGGTTCAGTCAGTCCAGATTTAGGAGTGTTCTGGCACTTTCGTGAGTCTGTTCACAGACCATGCATGCCCAGGCACTTAGAGTAGATGCATATCCTCCCGTTGCATGATCACAAGCATTCCCATTAGAATCCATCAAAATTCTTCAGGGGAATTTTCCAATGCATTTAACCTGTTTTCCCTATTTTTGACATTTTTCACTTATTATTTTAAGTGACTTTTGTTGGGAACTGAGTAGGGCAATTTGGGTAAGATAATATATAAGCAAACCTTGGCTAACACTATTTGGCAGAAGAGCAAGGAGAACACAGGCCACAGGCACCAAGTTCCCCCTCTCTCTCTACAGCAGGATTTTTCCCCTTTAATGGCGATTTCCTCCAAGCAAGACCACCATCTCTCTGACATTTTTCAGCAAAGCCTCATCACCACAAATCCAGCACCCTCGCGTTTTCAGCATCAGCTTCATCGCCACAGATTCCAGTACCCTAGCGTTTTTCAAACATCAACATCATCACCCCTTTTCCCTAGCGTTTTCAGCAGCTCTATAGCCTCAGCAATTCAGGGTTTAAGATCAGCCCTAAACCAGCGATTGGGACAGCAGTTTTCAGCCTAAATCAGCGTTTTGAAGAAGCCTAAAACCAGCGTTTTGCATCAGCTGACTTCAGCCCATTAGCGTTTTTGGACAGCAGAGCAAGCACGCAGATTTTCAGCCATCAAGTTGGTCTCGTCATCCACATCGTCAACATTGACATAGCCCCAAGACTTGAATCAGTTCTCATTCATCCACTTTTGTATCAGATTGTGCAATCAATAGTAGAACACTCTCGCTAACGAGAGTGGGGCCTTCGGAGGAGGCTTTTACGTGTCTCTGGTGTCGTATTCTCTTCTCTCTCTATCTCTCAGTCTCATGCATTTCCATTCACAGTGTCCGTTCACTTTGTTGTGTCCATTGCACTATCTCATTAAGAACGGAAGGCTCTCCCTTACGTAAGTAAAAGGAACCCTTGAGCACAGTTCGGAGCACTCATCTTGAGCAAAGTTCAAACATTCATTCCGTTTTGGTATCAGAGCTTTGGCAGTGTTCTGTATCACTCAAGGAAAGAACCACAAAAAAAAAAATTGGCTTGTTGAGGTCGCACGAACCCAAGTTCACTTGGGCGTGTCGATTCCTAATCGTGTTTTTAAAGAGTAACAGGAAACCCAAGAAAGAAGGGCTTGTCCAGCGTCCCCTTGTGCCTCTTTTCACTCATTGAGAGCGGACCGTGCACTTAGCGTCCGGCCAATCGACGTGAGGTGGGAAAAAGCAACCTTGGTGTGAGCGCGGGCTGCCAAGGGGTGCGCCCGCGGAAACGAGCAAAACTCGGGTGAAGAGAAGATCCTTTTCTAGCACAGTTTGCAAGCGAAAGAAGAACCTAAAGACCCACGAGAACCTTAAGAACTCAAGACCCCCAAGAACCCCCAAACCTAAGACCCACAAGAACCCAAGTTCCTCGTGAACTTAAGAACCAAAGATCATAGTGCATGTTCATACTTCACATGGAGGTGGTGAGCATGGGAGTGGCAAAGAAGAGTTTTCCCCACCAAGAGATTTTTCCGACCCTCCCCCTTCCCCATCTATGCCACGAGTTGTACCAAATCCTATGGAGGCGATGGTCAAGTCGATGATGGAGATGATGGCACAACAACAAGAAACGACTCGCGTTGCGATGGCACAACTAGAAAGAAAAGCAGAACGACAGGACGTCTTGGAGCGTGAGCGTGAGCGTGATCGAGCGCGCTTGGCGGCTGAAGAACGACAGGCCGAGCATGCGGTACAGAGTGAACAACGCATGCAAGAGTTGGTCCGGCATGTTCTCGCTCCGAAGTCCGAGCCAGCCAAAGATGTTGGTAGTTCATCAAGTAGCACAAGCGGAGATTCGGACTCCAACAACCCAGTCACAGAGAAGATCCAATTCAGTAAGTACGATGGTAAGATAGATGCCACAGTTATTCATTCTTGGTTGCATCAATTTAATGCTTATTTTGCGCCAACTAAGAAGACAGGAAATAGCAAAGTTTTGACAGCAACTATGTACCTTACAAGAGGCACAGTTAGCCGCGCACCTAGAAAAAGCCGACGAATTCACGTCCCTTTCATTGAATTGGGCTGATTTCCAAGACAAGCTCAATGCGTGGTTTATGCCCCCACAGTACCTAGCACGATTGAAGGACCATTGGCGCGGTCTCAAGCAAAATGGTATGCTAGTTACCTCTTTCTCTAATCGTGTTTTGCAGCTAGGTACCCAATTACGCAAGTCGGATGATGAGCGCAAAGAGGCATTCCTTTATGGATTGGACGAGTATATCAAGTATGATGTCGAGGTACTCGATCCAATCGATCTCAACAAGGCGGTAGCGATTGCTCTCGCACTAGAGATGCACAACAAGGGAAAGCCTAAGGAAAACAAGACTTCGACAAGTACCTCTCAGACTTCTCAAAACCCTCAGAATGGTAAGAATGGTAAGAACGGTAAGAATGGTGAAAACGGTAACTCTTCTAACCAATCTTCCAACAGTCTCTCAGAAAAGAACTCTTCCAATGAACCTAAGGGTAAAGCTAACACAACTGCTAAACCTAAGCTCACTCAAGATGAAAAGGTAGCACAAGGAATTTTAGGAGGATACATCACGTCGGAAGAGAAAAGCACTTATTTTAAGGAAGGTAGTTGTTTTCATTGTCACATTAAGAGTCACATAAAAAGAACATGTCCTAAGCTTGAATCGAATGAATCTAAAGAATCCACAGAACCCACTTCCTCTGTCAATGCAATAAATGACAACACGAGTGTACCCCAAGTTTCTCATGACCCTCCCATTGATGAGTCCCTCATTAAATGTTATGGTCATATGACAGGGCAACGTTTTATCATATTGTTTGACCCAGGCAGTATGCATGATGTGATCAGTCCCTCTCTTGTTGAGAGAGCACATGAGAGATCGCCTAGAGGTTAGTCAAAAATCTCCTCTCGAGGTCTCTGGCTTCGCTCCCGGTATGGACTCTCTCATCACAAAAGAGTGCCTTGATGTGTTGTTTACAGTTCAACAAGCTGCTTTCCGTAGAAAATTTTTTGTCTCTCCTCTCTCAAGATGTGGTATGATATTGGTCATGCGATGGTTTCGTGAGCATAACCCTCTCATTGATTGGGCGGAAAATACGTTCGATTTCAACGCCAAAAGTGACTCTCCCATTGTCATTCGTGGAGAGAAAGTTGTTCATTCTCCCTCTCTCATTTCTAAAGTGCAGGCGAAGATTGAACGAATTTAGAAAAAGGAGACTCTCTCAGTCTCTTCTTCTCCAAAGCATGACACACAGGATTTGCATGATGATGAGCATGATGATTTGGATGCCAATGACAAGCATGATATTTTGCATGATCAAGATGTGATTTCTCAAAAGTATGATGATCTGTATGATTAAGACGTGATTGTTCACAAGGATGATGGTTTAGTTGATACTTTTTCTAGTGAAGCTAACCTTATTGCAAATTAGATCACTCACGAAGAATTGATCTTGGCTCTCGAGTCGAGGTCCACAGAACCCCCATAGGAAGATTCGATAGATCCCGAAGAACCGATCTTGGCTCCCGAGCCTAGGTTCAAAGAACCCTTACAGGAAGTACTATGTGTTCGAATGATTCGTCAGCACGCATTGTTCGAGTGTTTCATTCGTGATCGTTTCCTGTATTTTCGTCAACGTCTATGTGATCCCTTTTCCTAGGCATGACATATTGTATGTTGAGCACGTTTCACTCACGAATGAGCACGAATGTATGCGGATTGTTCATGAAAAGCTAAAAAGTGTGCATTCAAGGAAGTCACATTCCATGTCCCTTCCTTGGCACGACACAGTCGTAGAAAGAGCACAAGAAAGTATGAGCACCAAGCATGGACATTTCCGTTGTGAATTGCCACAGTTGATTGATTTAGATCAGCAAGACAAGAGTCGATCTCATTGTTTGCGTGTGTGTGGTGAACGGTTTGGCACTCCGTCTATTTGTTCACCTACATTGCATGCACAAGCCTTTAGGAAGACAAGATTTTTTCCAGTCACCTTACATGGAATAGGTATGCTTATGTTTTTGTGTTGGAAGTGGTTTCAGGAATTTTCAGCCTCGGAGATTCTTGAAGAAGAAAGAAGCATAACTCTAGACGAAGTTGAAGCATTGAAGGAGCCACAGAAGACTTTGTCGCTTTCGGCGCGGCCCAGAGAAGCAAGCGTTGCAAACCTTTATGAAGTTCCGAGTTGTGGAAAGAGCTGGCATCAGCCGAAGGACACGAAGCCACACCTATTGTGCCCAAGGACAGTCCCAGAGACAGTGACGCTGACTCTCCACAAGATGGTCACAAGCTGCACATGCGGCCGAGAGACCACTATGTACAAGCCAGCTCCCAACTATTGTAGCTCTATGTGCAACTAGCCACTGGAACAAAGTGACTCGTCTCGGCTGTATGGAGTCCCACAACCTCTCCCAAAAAGCTGCCAAGAACTCAGCTGTGAGACGCTCCTCCGGCCAATGAGGTGCTGCAGCAAGACGAGCCTCTCTCTGTGTTGCCAGTATGTGACGTCCCAGTCGAACAGTGTACTGAAAGAAAAAAAAGGTGTTGTGGCATTAACTACCCCTTTCCATCCCTTTCTCATGCCACATCATCAAAAACGTGTATAACCCTACGCTAAAAACTGATTTTTTTTTCAAAAAACCCATTTTCACCTATTTTTTGGTCAAAAGTTCACCTCAACCTATATACACTCACTAGAAGGCCAATTTTTGGGGAAAAAAATTCCCTCCAAAAAATAACTCTCTCCCTCTCCTCTCCCTTGCCTCTCCCTCTCCCCTAACTCTCTCCCTCTTCTCTTCCGCTCCCTCTCCCCTCTCTCCCTCCCTCCCTCTTCTCCCTTCCATTGCCTTCCTCCTTTGCATCCTACAACTTAGCAGCCATAGTGCACAACAATATCACGAACCATGCATCCCGCACACTATAAGTGTGTATAATTGCTTGCCCACAGAGTTTGCATCAAAAGTCAGACACGTGGGTGACCAAAGATCATGACAACAATGCCATGCTATTGGTTGACACCAATGTCGACCGTTGGGTGGATGTAAGTAATAGTCTATATACTCTAATACATTTAATGTTGTCTTTCTTTCTCTAAAAATTTTAAACCATTTTTCACCAAAATCTCCTATGTGTGTATATGTGTATACTCAACGCGCGCGCACACACACTCATATGCACTCAGTCATCTCCTTCTCTTTCATTGTAGAGCTTGGATAACCTTATAATCTTTGACATAATAGATCTTAAACACCACTTTTCCTGTAAAATAACCTTCTTTGTTACATCTTGCGAGTAGATGCTACAAATCCATGCTTATTAGAGGTGGATAATCTCATCATAATGTATATTTCAGCATTGTTTATTTTCAGTTGGATGGAAATACTTTCCAATTTGTATAGCATATACTTAGCAAGTGCGTTTATTATACAATTTGCAAATGTTGAATTCTTACATGTTTTTGAGCAGGTCTCTAATGTGTCATGGTACAAGGTGACCTCTTACTAAGTTAGTTGAGTGGTGATCTTTGTAAAAATGGCACAAGGAGCTGGCATAACATGAATTTCTATAGCGGCACAAAGCTCTCCTCAAGCAATGTGGATACCACTACACAAAGAGCCATTATGCTAACATCAAGATATCCCCAATAGGACAATACATTAGCTTTCTATCAGCAAGACATACTTTCCTAACATGAGAGCACCCCCACCAATTATATTTTTTATGTGGTCGGTCACCCCATGAGCATACCATGTCATGGAATGGATGCAAGAACTATGACTGCACTACCCCTTGTAAGATGTTCATGAATGTATGTTGATCAAAGTCAATGAGAAGAAATTTGGACTTCTTTGTTTGTTGATGTGTAAGAGCACTCTAGCTCTACCATATTTTGAGTTTGTTTGGTAAGTTAAATAAGAGTGGTAATCATTTAAAGTGTAAATTTATTTTTGTTTGGTAAGATTGTACATGAGAAGACATGATAAAGTAAAAGAGATCTAGAAATGATGTTCAAGGAATCAACCTCGGTGAGATTCCTACCATGCACTTGTGACATCAAAACTAAATATCATGTTGTTGAAACCATTTTGTTGCTTGACCACATGCCAAGGTTCCATTTTCACCATATCTCTCCTTGAACCCTTTGATTTTTGGCATGGTGGGGGGTCCAAGGGAGGGCTATTTTCAAAGTTTAGCTATAAATTTTGTTTGAAGGAAATTTTGGTTGTTTTAAAGTTTGTACACAGTCTAAGAGTTCATTCTAATTGTTATCCTTCAGTTTTAAATTTTCAACGAGGGCACTCTTTGGGAGCCACTTTTGAAGGTGCTAGGGTGAGATTTTGGGAAAGTTTTGTATGTAGAAAATGTAGCCCTTGACACAAGGAAAAACATTGGTTCTTTGAGTATTTTCAGATTCCATGATTTTGATGCTCATTGAAGCCCATAGATTAAAGAAAAAGTAAGAAATGTCTGTTCTACATCATTTTTGTAGAAATTGCCAACTTGCAAGATGATTTTTGGAGAATCAGAGCAAGATATGACTTTTTAGCATCACATGATGGTTGAAGAGCGCGACGAGATGAACAAATTGATAAATGAAGAGGAGATTAGGCGTCACTTGACCATTGTGTTCGAAGAGCTGCACAGTCACAAGTTACTTGTCAATCCTTAAGAAAAGTGAATTCTCCCGGAAGAGATCCACTTTCTTGGTCACATAGTGTCAAACGATGGTGTCCAAATGAATCCCACAAAGGGTGAAGCCAAGGTGGAATCCGTATGTATGTATCTAACGATTCCGTACGGTATAGCCGTACGGTACGTATCGTATGGTACAATACGGCAAGTTTTTTTTTGGTTTTTTTTTTTTTTTTTTTTTTTTGGGGACATTTTCTCCACGGACCACTCGCGCTAGGGGCGCTTTTAGATTGGGATAATAGGGTGAAGGAAACAGAGCCTTAGGCTTTTTTAATCGACCAGGATTACAAAAGACTCTCTTTTGAAAGGTCTGTGAACTTAAATTTAGTGTAATTTTCTTTTTTTACAAATGGTACGTACCTCACGTACCTAATGGTTGGTTCAGTACGGAAGTACGTTCCGTACGTACCTAAATTGTACCGTACACTACGTACCTTTCCACCTTGGTTGAAGCTATTAGGACATGGCGAGACTTAAAGATTCTCCATGATGTCCGAAGCTTCTTGGGATTGTGCTCATACTATAGAAGGTTTATCACGAATTTTGCAGAGATAGCTTCACCTCTTCACGCTTTGCAAAAGAAAGAGTTTACTTTCAGATGGACCAAAGAGAGATTTCAACTTTCAGTCTCTTAAAGGAAAAGTTGACTTCAGATCCCGTGATTGTTTTACCAGATTGCAGGAAGTCATTTGTCATCCACTATGACACGTGTGGCAATAGCATCGGAGCGGTGCTGATGCAAGATGGTCGGCTAGTATCTTATGAGGGAAGAATCTTGCAAGGGCCAGAGAAGACTATGCAAATCTACGAGAAAGAGCTTTTGGCCGTCATTCATGCGCTCTCTAGCTGGAAGCACTACCTGTTAGGTGTTGATTTTGTTGTCCAGACAGATCATCAGACCTTGCGATACTTCTTGACACAGTCAAAGTTATCCGAAAAGCATATGCGATGAGCAAACATTCTTTCTATGTTCCACTTCCATATTATGCATGTGGAAGGAAAGAAGAATGTTGTGGTTGATGAGTTATCAAGGAAGGCACAAATTTCAGCTGTGTCAATCCCTTATCCTCATGAGCTTGATACCATGAAGGGACAATATGCTACTGATGAAGATTTTGCAAGGATTTTTGAACACTTGCAAGATGGGCAACACCATAAGCAACTACCTCCTCAGAGACGGTTTTATGATGATGCATGGCAGACTTTGTGTCACTAAGCCATTACAACATAAGGTCCTGGTAAAAAGTCATGTCCCACCGTATGCAAGGCGTCGTGGAATTGATGCGACAGTGAAAGCGATAAGACATTCTTTTATTGGCCTACTTTGAGCAATGTAGATGCCTTTGTGCGAGCATGCGTGATTTGCCAAAAGGTCAAGTTTGACAGGCAAAAGACAAAGCATTGCTATGGATTTTATCTTTCATCTTCCACGAACACCGACAGGGAATAATGGTATATGGACCATTATTTGCAGGTTCAGCAAGGAGGCCCATTTTATTCTTGTTAGGAAGAAGATAAAATCTGACTAGATGGCATAATTGTTCATGTACAATGTGTTTTAAGTACCATGGTATGCCACAATCGATTGTCAATGATCGTGATCCTTGCATGACGAGTTTGTTTTGGAGAGGATTGTTTGAGAACATGGGCACTACGCTCAAGTTCTCGTCTTCGTTTCATCCACAAACTAATGGACAGTCAGAATAGGCTAATTCTACATTCTTGGATCTGTTGAAATGTTATGTGTCAGATAATAAGGGCAAGTGGGAACAGTATTTGCATTTACTTGAGTATGCGTACAACAATACGGTGCATGCGTCCACAAGCAAGGCACCTTTTGAGATTGTTGAAGGTGGCAAAGGTTCCTCCCATTTTGCATACAAAGGACAAGATTTTTGAGGAAGATCAATATGTTGAGAACATGGATGAAATGTATAAAAAGATTAAGCTTGCCTTGGAGAAGACTTGGGCAAAGAAAAAAAGGGCTGCTGATCGTCACCGTCATGAATTACTGTTGTCACTTGGTGATTGGGTACTTTTACAGTTTCAAAAGGCAAGGTTAAAGAAGATGAAGGGCAAGGAAAGATTGTTTCCGAAGCTTAGCATGCGTTATTATGGGCCTTTTCAAGTGCTTGATAAGATCAGCGATGTCGCTTATAGGCTGAAATTGCCTGACACTTGGAAGATTCATAATGCGTTTCACGTGAGTTTTCTAAGACCCTTTGTTGGTGATGTGCCAGATGTCAAACGACGGGCACCACCTGCCAATAGAAAAGAACAGACTGAATAAACTTTTAGCACTTCAATAACAACTGAACTGAGAGAGAGAGAGAGAGAGAGAGAGACGACACGCGACACAGAGTGGCGGAATTCCACCGCAGAGAGTATTGGCCCCAAACCTTGGCGCCCCTTTCGTTATTTCTTTATATTGCATCAACTCAGTACAAGCCAGTAGTCCAGACTCTACACCTTCTCCAGGAAGCATGCCAGAGAATGAGCCCATGGCCTTGTATTTAAAGGCCCTAGGCCCCAAAAGCAGTTTACATGAAAAGCCTTCAAACTCAAAAGCGCAATGCCAAAAAGCTGCCAACATAAATCACGGAATTCTGTACAAATGCCCTGTCAGTAATCAGCATAAAACGCGGAAATCCGTACAGTCTGCCACGTCATCAGCCAGTGAAAAATCCGGAGAGTCCGTACAGCTGCCACGTCATCAGTTTTTTTGTGCAAGTCTTGGTGTGTGTGTGGGTCTTGCTTTATTTTAATTCCTTTATGTCACTAGGGCCCCATCAGACAGGGTCCCCATAAGTTGGTAGGACTTCTTCTTTTGTTACTTGTTCTTCTTAGGGTTTAGGTCCCTCAGCCGTGATGTGAAGGTTGGCTCTGCTCTTTACTGACTTGACACATCAACAGTTTGTGACTTCCCTCCTTGAAAGAGAGTAATCGTCCGCGATTACAGCATATCTGCAAAACAACTCAAGTTAGCTCAAAAATTTCGAGGTCATTCGGAGGGACAATCAATTTGCTCTTTTTTTTGTTAAGGAGTTGGCTTCTCCTTTCGGCTCTTTTGATCAAGGAGTTGGCTTCTCCTTTCGTCCAGATCGGAACTCTTGATATTCCAGTGTAGTAAAATTAGCCATCACACCCGGACCGCACTGATCTTCCACGGGTGTTTTGATGCACTAAAATTACATACCCCGGCAATCTCATCCAATCAGGAACATTCAGCAAATGGCACATCACAATGCAACACAAATGCTCACATATGCATATTACAAGACATAGAAACATAAAGTCACCGATGAACACTCACCCCATCCCGGTCCGAGCCATGAGCTGTTCAACGACTCTCTCATCACTCCTTTCGCAAATAACCTAAGAAGGTTCGGGCCATGAAATATAGAGGCCGTTTACAACCAAACGCCCCCCAGACCCCAGCTTGCGTCGTTTGGAGGTACTAAGAGTGAGGACTGCTCAGACTTCTTAATACTTCCCCCATAAATAATCGTCCAAGTCCAGTCATGAGTAAAAACAACACTTTTCAATCATTCAATACTCCCCCCGCAAATAACCACAAGGGTCCAGGCCATGAGTATGAACAAGCATTCTCAAACATTGTTTCTCACTACTCCATCCGGGAGTGAAAATCGCCAATCATTGTAAACAGTATTAAAACCAGAGTCAGACAATTCAAATCGGCGCCAAGATAGATTTAAATTAGATACCATCCATTTCAAACAAATTTCAAACACGATCACAACAAGTTCTCAAACTTAAAAAAACAATCTCAACATCACTTGAGCTCAAAAAGTCGATTGACTTTCCATCCTGTAACCTGCACCAAAAATTAGGGTTAGATTCCTTCCATAAGGTCGTAGCCAGCCATAGTATCATCCATCAACTCTTGGACAGACAGTGTTTCTTTGGCGGCGATGGTAGTCCCAAGATAACAATCGCACTTGACCTCCAAGGTTATCAGCTCCAGAAGAGACATCTACTCAGGGATGTTGAGAAATTTCAACTTATAATCTGCTAGGGTTTCCATGGCAAGCATTTCAGGATACCCCAACTGCTTGGTAGCTATAGACATCAACGTCTGCATGGCACTGCTTTTGAGAAAAACAGTGACTCGAAACAAATCTTGGATCCTTCTCTTGCAAGTGATCTATTTGGCTTATGCCCTGTAAGACATGAGCAGTGAAGACGGGAGCGCGCCCGATGCGCGATGTATGAAGGGTGGGAGTGGCTAATAAGTCTGGGGTCGCTACCCGAGGATACTTCAAATAAAATTCCAGTTTCCAATGGACTTTTGGAAGCGCCGGTTTGCTCTGTCTGCTCTTTGGTAGGACCGGTATGCTTTAAGAAAAGCACACGCTTGATTCTCTGATACCACAGTCACAAGACAGGCACCACGTGGCAATAGAAAAGAACAGACTGAACAGACTTTGAGCACTTCAATAACAACTGAACTGAGAGAGAGAGAGAGAGAGAGAGACGACACGCCACACGGAGTGGCGGAATTCCACCCAGAGAGTATTGGCCCCAAACCTTGGCGCCCCTTTCGTTATTTCTTTATATTGCATCAACTTAGTACAAGTCGGTACTCCAGACTCTGCACCTTCTCCAGGAAGCATGTCCCAGAATGTGCCCATCGCCTCGTATTTAAAGGCCCTAGTCCCCAAAAGCAGTTTACACGAAAAGCCTTCAAACTCAAAAGCTTCTGGACTCATTAAGTCATTTGTATCTATGTGTAATGACCTTTCTAGCGGGTACATGCGATGATAAAAGCGTGCTAAGTTCTAACAACACAAGATCATCAATGGCATGTATATATGGCATGCAATCGAGCACGTTTGCGATTTCAAGAGGGGGGTATGTCACGAGGACGTGGCAAATGCTAACCTTAGTTGTTGGTTTCTTTCCGATGATTTTTATTTAATTTTTAGGACCCTCTTTTTGAAGTCACAAATGGCCGAACATTGTATGGCCAGTGTGAAATGGCCGATGGCCGAGAGTTTCACTCGCAGACGGGAAGGCCTTGTCGCCACGAGTTGGTCGGGCCGACCGGCACTCGAATCCGAGCAATAAAAGGGTGTCTCGGCTCAGTTCGAAGTCATTTAGGCCCCCTCGTTACACTTATAAGTCGGTGGGTACTAGGAATTAACTCACAAGAGGCTAAGTGGGCACATGGCCGCTCCTGAGCAAACATGCCAAGCCAGCATGAAGTGGGGGCGCGCAAATCAAGAGAGGAGGCTGATTTTCACTCATTAAGTGAACTATAGTGTGTGGGTGAGTAGTGGGTGCAAGTTTCACAGCTTTAATGGAAAGCTTTCCTTCTCCCTTGCTTTATGTAGCGCGATGAATCCGCTCTCGTGCACCTCTCTCCCCCTTTGAATACAGAAATGTCATGCCCCGCTCGAGGGCTTTTCATCTGTATGTATAGTCGTGTGGGTTCATGCGTGATTGCCGAGGCAAGAGCCTCTTGCACAGAACTAGATTAGCTAGTTGCTAATCCCCCGCACATACAGGTGAATTCGGAGAGATTTCACGCCAGAAATCTCGTCCGATTCAAAGGCAAGTAGCCCTACAGGTGCGGGAGCTTGAGGACTTGCTACGGATGCAACCGACTCGGGAAACGGTGCCCAAAACAGAGAAATACAACCTGCTGTGTATTCTTGCAGGTTTAGGGTTTCGATCCTAAACGGTCCCTAATACCCCCACGAGGTCCGTGGACGCGAGAGGACCGCTGTGTGAATGATCTGGCGCATTTTCAAGGCAAAAAACAGAGAATTCAAATGCTGCAGATTCTCGCCAGGTTTTGCAAAGTGTCCGTATGCGTGAGGAAAGTCACTTTTTTGCGTGGGGATATTGTCTATGAAGCATCCTAGTACAGTTATGCTGCCAAAATCGGGCCAGAGCGGGTCATTTTCATCCCGGATTATGAGGGACAGCTCGCAAGAAATCACAGTTTTATTCCCTCTTTGAATACAATAAAAGAGTTACCGAAAGGGTAACGGGAATTGACACGTCAAACACACACGGCTTGGAAGCTAGAGCACTACCAAGTAGACGCCAACACATGTTGGGCCCAAAGACTGGCGCCAGGTTTTTAGTTGCAAAGTTTCTCTGTGTCCTAAAGTCTAAAGTAAGGTTTGGGGTGAAAGCCTACGTCTACCGCCCTACGGGCCGGTTTCAGCAAGACATGTGAGGTGATACACAAAATAAAATAAAAAGGCCCTAGATGGTGGTAGACAAAATGAAACAGAGAAGGCTCCAGCTAGAGCACTTGATATATGTGGGAGCTAGCTTCCTTATTGCTGCATATGATCCTTGTGGTTGTATGTGAAGACTGTCTGCCCACTTGGAGTTAGTAACACTGTTGTGCCTATCTCAAAACTTGAGTCACACAAAGTCCAGCAATAATCCTGCTATCATGGTTGGCTTTCCTTCATTAGCATGAGTTTAGTCCATGGATCATGACAAATAGTATCCGAGCTCTGGGACAGGCAGGCTCTGAGCAATGTCTTCAGCATTGGATCATTTCTTTGAGCTTAAAGCGGAGGATAGAGCCTATGGGAAGCGGATTTAGTTTTTCTTGTGAGGACTTTTGCAAGGCTTTTGACATGCACAACTTATGAATAGACTACATATATTGGGAGTTCTACCTGTAGTCACGGGAGAACGTGACCATAGGAATAAACATAAAGAAGTAATGTGAGGACACTAGGAAGGGATTATTTGAGTTGCTACCTTGTGGGCTGAACTTTGTCACCAACATTTAAGATTCCCCAATTCAAATGCTGAAGCACACAAAAAAAAAATTGGCAAGTACTACTGAAAAGGAAAGACTCACCACATGAGTAACTCCATCACCAGAATCTACCACCAAACCAGTTAAAAGTCCTGCCCATCATGCATGCACTTTAGTTGTAGTATGAAAACAAAAATGAGAAAAGATCATTTACATTTGTCCACGACAGGAGTCAGTATGAAGTCAAAGCATATAGAAACTTGAAAATGACTAAAGCTGTCACGGGACGGGCACCACGTGCCAATGGAAAAGAACAAATTGAACAACTTTAAGTACTTCAAATAACAATTGAACTAAAAGAGATGCACGACACACAAGATGGGGAGTGGTAGAGTCCCATCCCAAGAGAGCATTGGCCCCAAACCTTGGCGCCCCTTTCGGTATTTCTTTATATTGCTTGCAATCAACACATCGCCAATACTCCATCCTCTGCACCTTCCCACTGAGACGTCTAGAGAAATGAGTCCATGGCACAAATTTAAAGGCCCATGGACCTATGAAAAGCAGTTACATGAAAAGCTTCAAACTTAAACGGTACGGTTCCAAAAACTGGTGTGAAAAGCTATCAGCGGAAATTACGAAAATCCATACAACTGCCAAGTCATCAACGTAAAACGCGGAAATCTGTACAGGTGGCATGTCAGCATGTCAGCGCGTTTTGCGGGTTATCCGTACAGCTGCCACGCCATCATCTTCTACGCTTTGTGTGTGTTGGTCCCGCTTTAGTTTTCATGCCTTTAGGTCCCATGGGCCCATTGGACGGGGTCCCATAAGTTGGTAGGACTTTTTCTTCTTCTGCTGCGGCTTCTTCTTAGGGTTTACGCCCCTTGGCCGGGATCTGCACGTTGGCTCCGTTCTTCAATGGCAAGACACATCACCAGTTTGTGACATCCCCCTTCTTAAAAGAAAGTATATCATCCACAATTACCGCATATCTGCAAAACAACTCAAGTTAGCTCAAAAATTTCCAAGATTCATTCTAAGGGACAATCAGTTTTCTCATTTCCAAATTGGAGCTCTTGATATCCGCCCGCGCACTTGAGGCCCTAGAACTGCTAGTTCTATTCTGATGTGCACACAACTAATTAGATAACTATTTTCTCGTAAATAAATTAATTATTTACAAAGTCTAACATTGTTTCTCTTACGGGCGCTCAGACCTTGTCTCGTTGGAGCTGCAGGTCCACACAGCCGGATGAAGCTCGTTCCACCACATGTCAAGGAGGGATGGGGAGGGGGGGCTGGGGGGCCGGGGGGGTCCCTCTCCCTTTCATGACCTAAATTAGTTATTTTCATAGTTAGCACAGATGACAAAGGGCTTGTTGAAGTAGTTGCCACCCCCCACCCCCCTTTTCTCTCTCTCTCTCTCTCTCTCTCTCTCTCTCTCTCTCTCTCGCGCGTCGATTTGAATTCCAGGCTCCAGCTCGCCTCGTGCATGTGGCTTGTTTACATGCTACACAACTCCACCATTCCATAACTTGGGACATTGGACCTGACGCTTCATCTAAGTGTCAGATTGTCTCTCTCCTACCGGATTGAGGGGAGATTGACACGTGGGCTATACACTATTGGAAATGAAGCTCGCTTCATGTAGACCATAGATAGGAAGACACAGAGTGATGGAGAACCATGTCCCTCTTCAAAAAATAATATCATAATTTTAATATACATAACTCTCTCTCTCTCTCTCTCTCTCTCTCTCTCTCTCTCTCTCTCTCTCTCTCTCTCTCAGAATGTTGGTATGGACAGATAACAGCATGGTCTCAACATGGATAGATTACCTTCGCTTCAATACTCCCTGGATGCACCCTCCTTGTCTCTCATACGGACAGAGATCACCAGACTCATACATCAGGATCTGATGCAGCTAGATAACAGGAGCACATGGATACAACGGACATAGGAGTTGGACACGAAGATGGCATTCTACAGAATGCATCTTCTCCAACTCACGGAGGACGTCTTTGTGACTAGGCTTGCATACATGGATACACACTTATCTCACGGAATAAGATGCGCTATTGGAGAAATATGCACATCCTCAAATCAGCTCCAAATCGACATTGGCCGATTTTGAGGGGTGCCGGCAGGGGCCAGGATATGTCACCTATGTAACTTAGAGCCAGAGACAGAGCTGCAATACACGTCACTGCCCAGCATACTATGAGATACGCAACCACTTCCACTGCCTATTCAGAGAAGGGTTCGGACCTTTTTCTAGAGTCATGAGATACAAGGATCAGAGGTGTCTCGGATTGTTCCTGCTAGAGCTGCGCAGACTTAGGGAGAGCTTGTTGAGGACATCAGGGGAAAGACAGTCTTAGAGACGAATCAAAGATTTCTTTACACCAGCCAAAGGAGAGCCAACGGAGCAATCATTACAACAAATCTCAAAGCCTACTCATACTAAAGGTACGCTGCTTGACCGAGCCACTGAGCTTGGCAGATCCAGAAGCCCAAGACCTCGGGGGGTCTCCCACTACCGACGAAGGCTACAACAGAAGATACAAATCACTCTAGCTCGACATGCAAGACGCCCAACCAGAGTACTGACCATGGAGGAGGTCGATGAGATCCGATAGCGACTGATGAGAGATTTCATATAAACCCACAAAACGTTTCATATAACATTTCAATTCATCTCTCTCTCTCTCTCTCTCTCTCTCTCTCTCTCTCTCTCTCTCTCTCTCTCTCTCTCTCTCTCTCTCTCTCTCTCTCTCTCTCTCTCTCTCTCTGTGTGTGTGTGTGTGTGTGTGTGCGCGCGCGCGCGCACGTGTTCCAGCTAGTAGCACTTCTAGTTTCATTTTTATTTTTTTGCACAAAAATGTGGTATCAAGTTCACTTGTTCCTAATGGTTCAATCTCATAGGTCATTTTGGCCTCTTCAATATGTTGTGTATCTTTTCATTTTTCTCCTATGGCGTTCAAGACACAGTTGGTTGCCGCTGTGAATGTGTTTTCTCGGTTGGTGCAGAGTCGAGCTCTCTCTCTCTCTCTCTCTCTCTCTCTCTCTCTCTCTCTCTCTCTCTCTCTCTCTCTCTCTCTCTCTCTCTCTCTCTCTCTCTCTGTTTTTTTTCTCTAGCCAATAGCACTTCTAGTTTCATTTTATCTTTTTGGCAAACTGAATATCCGGCCTCGTGTTGCATACATAAATGAGGCAGCCAACAGCAGTTTGGTAAAGAGTGACATCAGCAGGATCACCAGCATCATGTTGATATACCTTCATAAGTTCAGAATAGTCTGAACTCACTCATTATAAGAGGGAATAAAGCACTCGTAAAACTATAAAAGCAAGGGACACAAGAAAAGAAAAGAAAAACAAAAACAAACAAAAAAACAAACTAAATCACTTAGTTTGTTACGAAACAAAACTAGATAAAACAAAACATTATTAACTTAAAAATGTTTTTAGAAAAGGCATGTGTAAAATAAGTTGACGCAACTTACTTGGCTTAAAACAAGTACTCGACTTTAAGCAAAAAAGTATAAGACATCTTAAAAACTTAATCCTAGAAATCAAACTTCACACAACAACTTCTAAAGGAACACATTCTTAAGTCCTCAGGTAAGCTAAATACGAAATCGAAAAATGAATACTGCTACAAACCTACGAAGAGCAAAGAACCAAACTTGACAATATGTGATCTCAACTTCGCTGCTTGTCCAAACAGGAAGAATAAGATTATCACCTTTATCATACATAGCTTGGACAACAGCTATGACATCCCTACTAACATCGTCAGTGCCCAAGAGTAGGTGCAGGTTGAAGAATCAATTTCAAACCTGTTTCCATGGGAGTAGCAATAGGTTTGCAATCCTCAAGTCCAAAGTTACATAGCAATGTCCCTATGTAACTTTTCTGACACACAAAGTGAGCTTATACAGCCCATGGAACAAAACCCCAGATGCAACGATTTCATCACCAAAACTGGGATCGTGAACTGTACATCTGTCATCCACAAATTTGACTACCAAGTCCAACTCTAGCAAGTGCAGATACAAACAAAAGATTCTTCTTGATCCCAGGTACATAAAGTGCATCAACAAGTGTGAAAGAACTGCCATAAGCAGCAGTAAGCACAATCTTTCCAACTCCCTGAACCGGATAAGAGGCATTGTTGGCACAAGTGATTGAATTCCCATGAGGGACAGACTCGAGAGAGGTGAACGATTCACGATGTGAGGTAATGTGCTTTGTAGCACCACTATCGAAATACCACACATGTGAATCTGCAGCAACTGACATGCATGCATCATGGACAGCAGGATTGTAAGTGCACTCTGCACTAGAAGCACATTCTGCATCAACATCAACATCACAGAAGACTCAACAATGGCTGCATTTGTAGTGGGACCAGCATTTGCAGTGAAACCACCCTCTTTCTTCTTAGCGTCTTTTGCCTTCAACTTAGGACACTGCTTGATCAAGTAATCATTAGCTTTACAAAAATGGCAACGCATCTTCTTTTTGCCCTTATCACCAGAATTGCCAGACGAAGTGCTGCCAGCAGAAGCATTGGGAACAGAAGTTTAGCCACTCGCAGCAGAACCATAAGAAGTGGCTGCATTGCTGTTACCACCCTTTCTTTGAGAAGCAATAAAAGCCGGTTCAAATGCACACTATCTAGTCCTGTTTTTTCTGGAAAGTAACTCTTGCAACAGCAATGTGCATAATGCATCAAACTTGACAACTTCTGGATTTCCTTGGGTCATAAGTCTCCAAGTACTAGCCAAAGTCTAGTAAGGCATCAAGAACACTCTCCACAAGAGAACTGTCTGAAATGACTTCACCTGCAGAAATAAGTTGCTCATTGATATCCTTGACACCAGCAAGAAAAGTATCCATATCATCAACCTCATGCATAATCTTCGACTCCAACTCTTTACGCAATGAAGCAATTTTAGCCTCATTGCGGCTTGCATAAAGACCTGCTAGAATATCCCAAGCCTGTTTTGCAGATTTTGCTTAACGAATGTGAGGAACAATGGTGCGCTTCACAAACAACGCAATCAATGCATAAGCCTGCGCATCCTTTAAATCCCAACAAGCGTTTTCTGCCGTAGGAAAAACAACTCTAATAGCAGCAATCCTTGCAACAAGACCTACAACATCCTCAACATCACCTACATCCTCAGAACCAGGACATACATCAATGCCCTGCACAATATTCCATACGCCCTTTGACACAAGAACGTGTTGCATCATATAAGCCCACATAGGGTAATTGTCCCCATCCAACCTGTCCTCAGCAACAAACATCTTGAAGACATCTGTGTTGTTGGCAGCCATGGTAAATGCTGCACCTGATGTGAAAACTGCCCAAAAATAGGACAAACATAGCGGAAACAACACGTGCTATATAGCACAAACTGTAGAAGACTGTAAGGCACCTGTTATGCAGAAAACGGCACTGACAGAAATTCTGCACAAAATGACGAAATTACCTGTGCAGACCTGCTTGTAGTAGAAACGGAGGCCGAACGATCCCGAATCAAAAATCTGAGCAGACTACACTCTCCGAGCTCTCCCGAAATATTTGTCGACCTAGGAACGCTCGCCAAACCTCACTGTAATCGAAAAAAGTTAGCAGGCGTGTACTGGAGCAACTGGCGACTAAGCCCGGGAGGACGTAACCTGCTCTGATACCAATTGTTGGAATTAGGGTTGCAAAGAAATGCACACGGCTTGAAGAAGACGAAGGAAGTTCAAGGCACACAATAGAGAGTGTGTTACTTAGTGTGCAATGGAAAGATAGATAGCCCTAGAGTGGTGGGCGTATATACAATGCACAGGGAAAAAAACCTCCTAAAGAGGGAAAAAAAGCCCCGGCGGTCCTAGTGTGTTCACACACACATCACTACCACATGTATATCGTAACATCTCTCTCTCTCTCTCTCTCTCTCTCTCTCTCTCTCTCTCTCTCTCTCTCTCTCTCTCTCTCCATGGACCGGTCACAGGTGTCTCTATTCTGCGGGTCATTATCGTGCTCTTCCAGGCACCTATCCATGTAAGTGGATTTGCCACCGCTCAATGAGCACAAAACAGGGTCAGGTGGATTTGCCGCCGCTCATTGAATTGGCTTGGTTGTGCAATGTATGTGCATGCATGCGTGGATTCGAAGTCCAGGCCCTAGTCTCTCTCTCTCTCTCTCTCTCTCTCTCTCTCTCTCTCTCTCTCTCTCTCTCTCTCTCTCTCTCTCTCTCTCTCTCTCTCTCTCTCTCTCAAAAATCGAGGTTGTCTCGTTGTCCACTTGTGCGACCGCCTGTCTACTGTGTCACGTCACGTAGGGCACACACGCCTACAAGTTGCTGCATGAAGCTTGTGTTGCCATGTGCCGTCGGGGGGGGGGGGGGGGCACGGAATCCCTCCCTCTTTTATTATAGTATAGATGCCTAGTTGTCCCTTTTGGCCCCTCGGCAGTTGTCCATAAGTTGGCACAACTTATTATTGGTCATGCCACGTCAGTAGTTTGTGACAACAGCAGCAACCAATTGTGTCCTAAGCGGATACTCGTCTAGTTGCCCAATCATAAACCCTTGACCTTGTGGAGCATTCAAATCAACTAACGGTATAGATATGGGTGGCAATGAACTCTCGCGACGCTCAAACACTGGAGGAGGAACAGCCTGTTTGTCCTGTGAAGAGGAACCCTCTTCCATGGCGTCGTTTTCTCCCGTCAACCATAGTGTAATTCCGAGTTCCTATGCTCTGCGGCTTCGCCGCAAACCTGCAAGTTCCTGCGAGCTGTCCGGCTTTTACCGGGCTGAAAATGATCTACTCTAGCCCGATTTCAGCAACATAACCGCAATAGAAGGCTTCACAAACAAAATCCCCATGCAAAAGGTGACTTCCCCGATGCATACGAGCACTTTCCCAAACCTGGCGAGAATCTGCAACATACAGAATTCTCTGTTTTTCGCCCCGAAGATGCACCAGACCACCCATATAGCGATCCCATCACTTCCCCGAAGCTCCTGGGGGTATTAGGGATCAATTAGGGTCAAAACCTAAACCTGCAAAAATACACAGCAAGCTGTAGTTTACTGTTTCAGGCTCCGTTTCGCGTGCCGGTCCCATCCATAGCAAGCCCTCAAGCTCCCGCACTTGTAGGGCTACTTGCTCTTTGAATCAAATTTCTCGCGTGAAATCTCTCCGAATTCACCTGTACCCGAGGGGAACTAGCAATTAGCTAATCTAGTATTTGTGCAAGAGGCTCCTGCCTCGGCAATTATGCACGAACCCACACAACTGTACATACAGATGAAAAGCCCTCAAGCGGGCATCACGATTCTGTATTCAAAGGGGGAGAGAGATGCACGAGAGCGAAATCATCGTGCTACACACCTGCACCCACTATTCACTCACACAGTAGTTCACAATGAAGAAATTTCAGCCTCTTCTCTCAGTTTGGGCGCCCCGCCCCCTCTTCATGCCGAGTCTGGCAAAATGGTGTGGAGCCACCAAGAGTCCACTTTGCCTCTTTTGAGTTAATTTCCTAGTACCACCAACTTATAAGTGTCTAAATGACTTTGAACAGAGCCTAGACACCCTTTTCTCCTCGGATTTCAGTGCCAACTGGCTCGACCATCTCGTGGCGGCCTGCCCTTCAGAGCTACGGTGAACTCTCGCCATTGACCGTTTCACACTGCCACACAATGTCCGGCCATTTGTGACTTCCAAAAGAAGGTCCCAAAAATAAAATAAAATCAAGGGAAAGAAACCAACAACTAAGGTTAGTGGTTGCCACAACCTAGTGAGAGTTTGATCAAGTGATCATTAGCTTTACAATAATTGCAACACATCTTCTTTTTGCCCTTTTCAATAGAATTCCTAGACAAGGTGCTGCCAGCCGAAGCATTAGGAACAGGTGATTTGCCACTCACTTAAGAACCATGAGAAGTGGCTACATTGTTGCTACCACCTTTTCTTTGAGACAATAAAAGTCTGCTCAAATGCACGTTGTTGAGCCCTGTTCTTTCTTGAAAGTGACTCTTGCAGCAGCAACGTGCATAATGCATCTAACTTGACAACGTCAGGATTTCCTTGGGTCATAAATCTCAAGTACTAGCAAAAGTTTGGTAAGAAACTAGCAACACATCAACAACTGTCTGCACAAGCGCACTGTCAAAAATGACTACACCTGCAGCTTCCTCATTTTATAATCTTCGACTCCATCTCATTACAGTGCAATGCAATTTTAGCCTAATTGCGACTTGCATAAAGACCAGACAGATATCCCAAGCCTGTTTTGCAGATTTAGCTGAACGAATGTGAGGAGTTATAGTGCGCTTCACGGATAACACACTCAATGCATGAGCTTGTGCATCCCTAACATCCCAACAAGCTTGCTCAGCCATAGGCAAAACAGCTCTGGCAGGAGCAACCCTGCCACCAAAACCTGCAACATCCTCAACATCGCTGTATTCTCAGAACCAGGACACA